>NC_134355.1:6526829-6539329 GCF_048569485.1 Anomaloglossus baeobatrachus | reverse complement strand
ATTTTACACCATTCATATGAGTATCATGCGTTTATTTTCTGCTCCAGTCACACGGATCCCACACACGGATCCCACACACGGATCCCACACACAGTCACACGGATCCCACACACGGTCACACGGATCACACACACGGATAACACACACGGATCACACACACGGATAACACACACGGATCTCACACACGGTCACACGGATCACACACACGGATCACACACACGGTTCACACACACGGATCACACACACGGTCACACAGATCACACACACGGATCACACACACGGATCACACATGCGATCACATGGATCACACACGGATCACACACGGGTCACATACACCATAGCACACACGGATCACACACACGGATCACACACACGGATCACACACACGGATCACACACACGGTCACACGAATCACACACACGGTCACACAGATCACAAACACGGTCACACTGATCACACACACGGATCACACACACGGATCACACACGGATCACACATGTGATCACATGGATCACACACGGATCACACACGGGTCACATACACCATAGCACACACGGATCACACACACGGATCACACACACGGTCACACAGATCACACACGGATCACATCCACGGATCACACACACGGTCACACGGATCACACACACGGTCACATGGATCACACACACGGATCACACACACACGATCACACACGGATCACACACACGGATATCACACACGGATCACACACACGGTCACGCGGATCACACACACAGGATCACACACACGGATCACACACACTGATCACACACACGGATCACACACACGGATCACACACACTGTCACACATCACACACACGGTCACATATCACACACACATCACACACACGGATCACACACACGGATCACACACAGATCACACACACAGATCACACACACGGATCACACACATGGATCACACACACGGATCACACACACGGATCACACACACGGATCACACACACGGTCACACGGATCACACATGGATCACACACACGGATCACACACACGGATCACACACACGGATCACACACATGGATCACACACACGGATCACACACACGGTCACACGGATCACACACACGGTTCACACACACGGATATCACACACGGATCACACACACGGTCACACGGATCACACACGGTCACACGGATCACACACATGGTCACACGGATCGGTCACACGGATCACACACACGGATCACACACACGGATCACACACACGGATCACACATACGAATCACACACATGGATCATACACACGGATCACACACACGGTCACACGGATCACACACACGAATCACACACATGGATCATACACACGGATCACACACACGGTCACACATCACACACACAACACACACACATCACACACACGGATCACACACACGGTCACACATCACACACACAACACACACACATCACACACACGGATCACACACAGATCACACACACAGATCACACACACATGGGTCACACACACGGTCACACGGATCACACACACGGATCACACACACGGATCACACACACGGATCACACACACGGATCACACACTGTCACACGGATCACACACACGGATCACACACACGGATCACACACACGGTCACACGGATCACACATACGAATCACACACATGGATCATACACACGGATCACACACACGGTCACACGGATAACACACGGATCACACACACGGATAACACACACGGATCTCACACACGGTCACACGGATCACACACACGGATCACACACACGGTTCACACACACGGATCAGACACACGGTCACACAGATCACACACACGGATCACACACACGGATCACACATGCGATCACATGGATCACACACGGATCACACACGGGTCACATACACCATAGCACACACGGATCACACACACGGATCACACACACGGATCACACACACGGATCACACACACGGTCACACGAATCACACACACGGTCACACAGATCACAAACACGGTCACACTGATCACACACACGGATCACACACACGGATCACACACGGATCACACATGTGATCACATGGATCACACACGGATCACACACGGGTCACATACACCATAGCACACACGGATCACACACACGGATCACACACACGGTCACACAGATCACACACGGATCACATCCACGGATCACACACACGGTCACACGGATCACACACACGGTCACATGGATCACACACACGGATCACACACACACGATCACACACGGATCACACACACGGATATCACACACGGATCACACACACGGTCACGCGGATCACACACACAGGATCACACACACGGATCACACACACTGATCACACACACGGATCACACACACGGATCACACACACTGTCACACATCACACACACGGTCACATATCACACACACATCACACACACGGATCACACACACGGATCACACACAGATCACACACACAGATCACACACACGGATCACACACATGGATCACACACACGGATCACACACGGATCACACACACGGATCACACACACAGTCACACGGATCACACATGGATCACACACACGGATCACACACACGGATCACACACACGGATCACACACATGGATCACACACACGGATCACACACACGGTCACACGGATCACACACACGGTTCACACACACGGATATCACACACGGATCACACACACGGTCACACGGATCACACACGGTCACACGGATCACACACATGGTCACACGGATCGGTCACACGGATCACACACACGGATCACACACACGGATCACACACACGGATCACACATACCAATCACACACATGGATCATACACACGGATCACACACACGGTCACACGGATCACACACACGAATCACACACATGGATCATACACACGGATCACACACACGGTCACACATCACACACACAACACACACACATCACACACACGGATCACACACACGGTCACACATCACACACACAACACACACACATCACACACACGGATCACACACAGATCACACACACAGATCACACACACATGGGTCACACACACGGATCACACACACGGATCACACACACGGATCACACACTGTCACACGGATCACACACACGGATCACACACACGGATCACACACACGGTCACACGGATCACACATACGAATCACACACATGGATCATACACACGGATCACACACACGGTCACACGGATCACACACAAGAATCACACACATGGATCAAACACACGGATCACACACACGGTCACACATCACACACACAACACACACACATCACACACAGATCACACACACAGATCACACACACACGGATCACACACACGGTCACACGGATCACACACACGAATCACACACATGGATCACACACACGGATCACACACATGATCACACGGATCACACACACGGTCACACGGATCACACACATGGATCACACACGAATCACACACGGATCACACACACGGATCACACACACGGTCACACACACGGATCACACACACGGATCACTCACACGGATCACACACACGGTCACACACACGGATCACACACACGGATCACTCACACGAATCACACACAAGGATCACACACACAGATCACACACACAGTCACACACACGGATCACACACACGGATCACACACGGATCACACACGGATCACACACACGGATCACACACACGGATCACACGGATCACACACACTGTCACACGGATCACACACACGGTCACACGGATCACACACACGGATCACACACACGGATCACACACACGGTCACACGGATCACACACACGGTCACACGGATCACACACACGGTCACACGGATCACACACACGGATCACACACACTGATCACACACACTGATCACACACACGGATCACACACACGGTCGCACGGATCACACACAGATCACACACGGGTCACACACAGTCACACACACGGATCACACACGGTCACACGATCACACACGGATCACACACACGGTCACACGGATCACACACATGGGTCACTCACACGGATCACACACATGGATCACACACACGGATCACAAACGGATCACACACACGGATCACACACACGGATCACACAGATCACACACACGGTCACACGGATCACACACACGGTCACACGGATCACACACACGGATCACACACACGGATCACACACACGGATCACACACACGGTCACACGGATCACACACACGGTCACACGGATCACACACACGGTCACACGGATCACACACACGGATCACACACACTGATCACACACACTGATCACACACACGGATCACACACACGGTCGCACGGATCACACGGATCACACACGGGTCACACACAGTCACACACACGGATCACACACGGTCACACGATCACACACGGATCACACACACGGTCACACGGATCACACACGGATCACACACATGGGTCACACACACGGTCACACGGATCACACACACGGATCACACACACGGATCACACACACGGATCACACACACGGTCACACGGATCACACACACTGTCACACGGATCACACACACGGATCACACACATGGATCACACACACGGATATCACACACGGATCACACACACGGTCACGCGGATCACACACACAGGATCACACACACGGATCACACACACATCACCCACACGGATCACACACACGGATCACACACAGATCACACACACGGATCACACACACGGATCACACACATGGATCACACACACGGATCACACACACGGTCACACGGATCACACATGGATCACACACACGAATCACACACACGGATCACACACACGGATATCACACACGGATCACACACACGGTCACGCGGATCACACACACAGGATCACACACACGGATCACACACTGATCACACACACGGATCACACACACGGATCACACACACTGTCACACATCACACACACGGTCACATATCACACACACATCACCCACACGGATCACACACAGATCACACACACGGATCACACACACGGATCACACACATGGATCACACACACGGATCACACACACGGTCACACGGATCACACATGGATCACACACACGAATCACACACACGGATCACACACACGGATCACACACACATGGATCACACACACGGATCACACATGGATCACACACACGGATCACACACACGGATCACACACATGGATCACACACACGGATCACACACACGGTCACACGGATCACACACACGGGTTCACACACACGGATATCACACACGGATCACACACACGGTCACACGGATCACACACGGTCACACGGATCACACACATGGTCACACGGATCGGTCACACGGATCACACACACGGATCACACACACGGATCACACACACGGATCACACACACGGTCACACGGATCACACACATGGTCACACGGATCACACACACGGATCACACACACGGTCACACGGATCACACACACGGTCACACGGATCACACACACGGTCACACGGATCACACACGGTCACACGGATCACACACACAGATCACACACGGATCACACACACGGTCACACGGATCACACACGGATCACACAGACGGATCACACACACGGATCACACACGGTCACACGGATCACACACATGGTCACACGGATCACACACGGATCACACACACGGATCACACACATGGATCACAAGGATCACACACACGGTCACACGGATCACACACACGGATCACACACACGGTCACACGGATCACACACACGGTCACATGGATCACACACACGGTCACACGGATCACACACACGGATCACACACCCTGATCACACACACTGATCACACACACGGATCACACACACGGTCGCACGGATCACACACGGGTCACACACGGGTCACACACAGTCACACACACGGATCACACACGGTCACACGATCACACACGGATCACACACACGGTCACACGGATCACACACGGATCACACACATGGGTCACACACGGTCACACGGATCACACACACGGATCACACACACGGATCACACACACGGTCACACGGATCACACACACGGATCACACACACGGTCACACACACGGATCACACACACGGTCACACGGATCACACACACGGTCACACGGATCACACACACGGATCACACACACGAATCACACACACGGTCACACAGATCACACAGACGGTCACACGGATCACACACGGATCACACACACGGATCACACACACTGATCACACACACGGATCACACACACGGTCGCACGGATCACACACGGGTCACACACAGTCACACACACGGATCACACACGGTCACATGATCACACACGGATCACACACACGGTCACACGGATCACACACATGGGTCACACACACGGTCACACGGATCACACACACGGATCACACACACGGATCACACACACGGATCACACACACGGATCACACACACGGATCACACACTGTCACACGGATCACACACACGGATCACACACACGGATCACACACATGGATCACACACACGGATCACACACACGGTCACACGGATCACATACATGGATCATACACACGGATCACACACACGGTCACACGGATCACACACACGAATCACACACATGTATCATACACACGGATCACACACACGGTCACACGGATCACACACACGAATCACACACATGGATCATACACACGGATCACACACACGGTCACACGGATCACACACACGAATCACACACATGGATCATACACATGGATCACACACACGGTCACACGGATCACACACACGAATCACACACATGGATCATACACACGGATCACACACACGGTCACACATCACACACACAACACACACACATCACACACACGGATCACACACACGGTCACACATCACACACACAACACACACACATCACACACACGGATCACACACAGATCACACACACAGATCACACACACATGGGTCACACACACGGTCACACGGATCACACACACGGATCACACACACGGATCACACACACGGATCACACACACGGATCACACACACGGATCACACACTGTCACACGGATCACACACACGGATCACACACACGGATCACATATGGATCACACACACGGTCACACACACGGTCACACGGATCACACACACGGATCACACACACGGTCACACACACGGATCACACACACGGATCACACACACGGTCACACGGATCACACACACGGATCACACACACGGATCACACACATGGATCACACACACGGTCACACGGATCACACACACGGTCACACGGATCACACACACGGATCACACACACGAATCACACACACGGTCACACAGATCACACAGACGGTCACACGGATCACACACACGGATCACACACACGGATCACACACACTGATCACACACACGGATCACACACACGGTCGCACGGATCACACACGGATCACACACGGGTCACACACAGTCACACACACGGATCACACACGGTCACATGATCACACACGGATCACACACACGGTCACACGGATCACACACATGGGTCACACACACGGTCACACGGATCACACACACGGATCACACACACGGATCACACACATGGATCACACACACGGATCACACACACGGATCACACACTGTCACACGGATCACACACACGGATCACACACACGGATCACACACACGGATCACACACACGGATCACACACACGGATCACACACACGGATCACACACTGTCACACGGATCACACACACGGATCACACACACGGATCACACACACGGATCACACACACGGATCACACACACGGTCACACGGATCACACACACGAATCACACACATGGATCATACACACGGATCACACACACGGTCACACGGATCACACACATGAATCACACACATGGATCAAACACACGGATCACACACACGGTCACACATCACACACACAACACACACACATCACACACACGGATCACACACAGATCACACACACAGATCACACACACACGGATCACACACACGGTCACACGGATCACACACACGAATCACACACATGGATCACACACACGGATCACACACACGATCACACGGATCACACACACGGTCACACGGATCACACACATGGATCACACACACGAATCACACACGGATCACACACACGGATCACACACACGGATCACACACTGTCACACGGATCACACACACGGTTCACACACACGGATCACACACACGGATCATACACACGGATCACACACACGGTCACACGGATCACACACATGAATCACACACATGGATCAAACACACGGATCACACACACGGTCACACATCACACACACAACACACACACATCACACACATGGATCACACACAGATCACACACACAGATCACACACACACGGATCACACACACGGTCACACGGATCACACACACGAATCACACACATGGATCACACACACGGATCACACACACGATCACACGGATCACACACACGGTCACACGGATCAAACACATGGATCACACACACGAATCACACACGGATCACACACACGGATCACATACACGGTCACACACACGGATCACACACACGGATCACTCACACGGATCACACACACGGTCACACACACGGATCACACACACGGATCACTCACACGAATCACACACAAGGATCACACACACAGATCACACACACAGTCACACACACGGATCACACACACGGATCACACACACGGTCACACAGATCACACACACGGTCACACGGATCACACACACGGTCACACGGATCACACACACGGATCACACACACTGATCACACACACTGATCACACACACGGATCACACACACGGTCGCACGGATCACACACGGATCACACGGGTCACACACAGTCACACACACGGATCACACACGGTCACACGATCACACACGGATCACACACACGGTCACACGGATCACACACATGGGTCACTCACACGGATCACACACACGGATCACACACACGGATCACAAACGGATCACACACACGGATCACACGGATCACACACACGGTCACACGGATCACACACACGGTCACACGGATCACACACGGATCACACACATGGATCACACACACGGATCACACACACGGTCACACGGATCACACACACGGTCACACGGATCACACACACGGTCACACGGATCACACACACGGTCACACGGATCACACACACGGATCACACACACTGATCACACACACGGATCACACACACGGTCGCACGGATCACACACGGGTCACACACACGGATCACACACGGTCACACGATCACACACGGATCACACACACGGTCACACGGATCACACACGGATCACACACATGGGTCACACACACGGATCACACACACGGATCACACGGATCACACACACTGTCACACGGATCACACACACGGATCACACACATGGATCACACACACAGATCACACACACGGTCACACGGATCACACACACGGTCACACGGATCACACACACGGATCACACACACGAATCACACACACGGTCACACAGATCACACACACGGTCACACGGATCACACACACGGATCACACACACGGATCACACACACTGTCACATGGATCACACACACGGATCACACACATGGATCACACACACGGATCACACACACGGTCACACGGATCACACACACGGTCACACGGATCACACACACGGATCACACACACGGATCACACACACGAATCACACACACGGTCACACAGATCACACACACGGTCACACGGATCACACACACGGATCACACACGGATCACACACACTGATCACACACACTGATCACACACACGGATCACACACACGGTCGCACGGATCACACACGGATCACACACGGGTCACACACAGTCACACACACGGATCACACACGATCACACACGGATCACACACACGGTCACACGGATCACACACATGGTTCACACACACGGTCACACGGATCACACACACGGATCACACACACGGATCACACACACGGATCACACATGGATCACACACTGTCACACGGATCACACACACGGATCACACACACGGATCACACACACGGATCACACACACGGTCACACGGATGACACACATGGTTCACACACACGGTCACACGGATCACACACACGGATCACACACACGGATCACACACACGGATCACACACACGGATCACACACACGGATCACACACACGAATCACACAGACGGTCACACAGATCACACACACGGTCACACGGATCACACACACGGATCACACACACGGATCACACACACTGTCACATGGATCACACACACGGATCACACACATGGATCACACACACGGATCACACACACGGTCACACGGATCACACACACGGTCACACGGATCACACACGGATCACACACACGGATCACACACACGAATCACACACACGGTCACACAGATCACACACACGGTCACACGGATCACACACACGGATCACACACACGGATCACACACACTGATCACACACACTGATCACACACACGGATCACACACACGGTCGCACGGATCACACACGGATCACACACGGGTCACACACAGTCACACACACGGATCACACACGGTCACACGATCACACACGGATCACACACACGGTCACACGGATCACACACATGGTTCACACACACGGTCACACGGATCACACACACGGATCACACACACGGATCACACACACGGATCACACACACGGATCACACACACGGATCACACACTGTCACACGGATCACACACACGGATCACACACACGGATCACACACACGGATCACACACACGAATCACACACATGGATCATACACACGGATCACACACACGATCACACGGATCACACACACGAATCACACACATGGATCATACACACGGATCACACACACGGTCACCCATCACACACACAACACACACACATCACACACACGGATCACACACAGGTCACACACAGATCACACACACACGGATCACACACACGGTCACACGGATCACACACACGAATCACACACATGGATCACACACACGGATCACACACACGGTCACACTATCACACACACGGTCACACGGATCACACACATGGATCACACACACGAATCACACACGGATCACACACACGGATCACTCACACGGTCACACACACGGATCACACACACGGATCACTCACACGAATCACACACAAGGATCATACACACAGATCACACACACGGATCACACACACGGATCACACACACAGATCACACACGGATCACACACATGGATCACACACACGGATCACACACACGGATCACACACACGGATCACACACGGATCACACACACGGATCACACACACGGATCACACATGGATCACACACACGGTTCACACACACGGATCTCACACATACGGATCACACACACAGGTCACACACACGGATCACGCAGACGGTCACACGGATCACACACGGGTCACACACGGATCACACACACGGTCACACGGATCACACACACGGTCACACGGTTCACACACACGGTCACACGGATCACACACACGGATCACACACACGGATCACACGTACATCACACACACGGATCACACACACAGATCACACACACGGATCACACACACGGTCACACGATCACACACGGATCACACACATGGGTCACACACACGGATCACACACATCACACACACGGATCACACATACGGTCACACGGATCACACACACGGATCACACACACGGATCACACACACGGATCACACACACGGATCATACACACGGATCACACACACGGATCACACACGGATCACACGGTCACACGGATCACACACGGATCACACACATGGATCACACACACGGTCACACGGATCACACACACGGATCACACACACGGATCACACACACGGATCACACACACGGATCACACACACGGATATCACACACGGATCACACACACGGATCACACACATGGATCACACACGGATCACACACGGATATCACACATGGATAACACACACGGATCACACACACGGATCACACACACGGATCACACATATGGATCACACACGGATCACACATACGGATCACACACACGGTCACACACACACGGATCACACACACGGATCACACACACGGATCACACACACGGATCACATACATGGTCACACGGATCACACACACTGTCACACGGATCACACACACGGTCACACGGATCACACACACGGATCACACACACGATCACACACACGGATCACACACATGGATCACACACACGGTCACACGGATCACACACAAGGTCACACGGATCACACGGATCACACACATGGATCACACACACGGATCACACACACGGATCACACACACGGATCACACACACGGATATCACACACGGATATCACACACGGATCACACACACGGATCACACACACGGATCACATATGGATCACACACACGGTCACACACACGGATCACACATACGGATCACACACACGGATATCACACACGGATCACACACACGGATCACACACACGGATCACATATGGAT
>NC_134355.1:6499329-6516829 GCF_048569485.1 Anomaloglossus baeobatrachus | reverse complement strand
TATCCCTCTATCTATCCCTCTATCTATTATCTATCTATCTATCCCTCTATCTATTATCTCTCTATTATCTATCTATCTATTATCTATATATTATCTATCCATTATATATCTAGTATCTATCACTTTTATGATTTTGCACATATTTTACACCATTCATATGAGTATCATGCGTTTATTTTCTGCTCCAGTCACACGGATCCCACACACGGATCCCACACACGGATCCCACACACAGTCACACGGATCCCACACACGGTCACACGGATCACACACACGGATAACACACACACGGATCACACACACGGATAACACACACGGATCTCACACACGGTCACACGGATCACACACACGGATCACACACACGGTTCACACACACGGATCACACACACGGTCACACAGATCACACACACGGATCACACACACGGATCACACATGCGATCACATGGATCACACACGGATCACACACGGGTCACATACACCATAGCACACACGGATCACACACACGGATCACACACACGGATCACACACACGGATCACACACACGGTCACACGAATCACACACACGGTCACACAGATCACAAACACGGTCACACTGATCACACACACGGATCACACACACGGATCACACACGGATCACACATGTGATCACATGGATCACACACGGATCACACACGGGACACATACACCATAGCACACACGGATCACACACACGGATCACACACACGGTCACACAGATCACACACGGATCACATCCACGGATCACACACACGGTCACACGGATCACACACACGGTCACATGGATCACACACACGGATCACACACACACGATCACACACGGATCACACACACGGATATCACACACGGATCACACACACGGTCACGCGGATCACACACACAGGATCACACACACGGATCACACACACTGATCACACACACGGATCACACACACGGATCACACACACTGTCACACATCACACACACGGTCACATATCACACACACATCACACACACGGATCACACACACGGATCACACACAGATCACACACACAGATCACACACACGGATCACACACATGGATCACACACACGGATCACACACACGGATCACACACACGGATCACACACACGGTCACACGGATCACACATGGATCACACACACGGATCACACACACGGATCACACACACGGATCACACACATGGATCACACACACGGATCACAGACACGGTCACACGGATCACACACACAGTTCACACACACGGATATCACACACGGATCACACACACGGTCACACGGATCACACACGGTCACACGGATCACACACATGGTCACACGGATCGGTCACACGGATCGGTCACACGGATCACACACACGGATCACACACACGGATCACACATACGAATCACACACATGGATCATACACACGGATCACACACACGGTCACACGGATCACACACACGAATCACACACATGGATCATACACACGGATCACACACACGGTCACACATCACACACACAACACACACACATCACACACACGGATCACACACACGGTCACACATCACACACACAACACACACACATCACACACACGGATCACACACAGATCACACACACAGATCACACACACATGGGTCACACACACGGTCACACGGATCACACACACGGATCACACACACGGATCACACACACGGATCACACACTGTCACACGGATCACACACACGGATCACACACACGGATCACACACACGGTCACACGGATCACACATACGAATCACACACATGGATCATACACACGGATCACACACACGGTCACACGGATCACACACACGAATCACACACATGGATCAAACACACGGATCACACACACGGTCACACATCACACACACAACACACACACATCACACACAGATCACACACACAGATCACACACACACGGATCACACACACGGTCACACGGATCACACACACGAATCACACACATGGATCACACACACGGATCACACACATGATCACACGGATCACACACACGGTCACACGGATCACACACATGGATCACACACACGAATCACACACGGATCACACACACGGATCACACACACGGTCACACACACGGATCACACACACGGATCACTCACACGGATCACACACACGGTCACACACACGGATCACACACACGGATCACTCACACGAATCACACACAAGGATCACACACACAGATCACACACACAGTCACACACACGGATCACACACACGGATCACACACGGATCACACACGGATCACACACACGGATCACACACACGGATCACACGGATCACACACACTGTCACACGGATCACAC
This sequence comes from Anomaloglossus baeobatrachus, assembly GCF_048569485.1. Taxonomy (NCBI): domain Eukaryota; kingdom Metazoa; phylum Chordata; class Amphibia; order Anura; family Aromobatidae; genus Anomaloglossus; species Anomaloglossus baeobatrachus. The sequence continues at coordinate 6,514,490 of NC_134355.1, read as the reverse complement.
ACACGGTCACACGGATCACACACACGGATCACACACACGGATCACACACACAGTCACACGGATCACACACACGGTCACACGGATCACACACACGGTCACACGGATCACACACACGGATCACACACACTGATCACACACACTGATCACACACACGGATCACACACACGGTCGCACGGATCACACACAGATCACACACGGGTCACACACAGTCACACACACGGATCACACACACGGTCACACATCACACACACAACACACACACATCACACACAGATCACACACACAGATCACACACACACGGATCACACACACGGTCACACGGATCACACACACGAATCACACACATGGATCACACACACGGATCACACACATGATCACACGGATCACACACACGGTCACACGGATCACACACATGGATCACACACACGAATCACACACGGATCACACACACGGATCACACACACGGTCACACACACGGATCACACACACGGATCACTCACACGGATCACACACACGGTCACACACACGGATCACACACACGGATCACTCACACGAATCACACACAAGGATCACACACACAGATCACACACACAGTCACACACACGGATCACACACACGGATCACACACGGATCACACACGGATCACACACACGGATCACACACACGGATCACACGGATCACACACACTGTCACACGGATCACACACACGGTCACACGGATCACACACACGGATCACACACACGGATCACACACACGGTCACACGGATCACACACACGGTCACACGGATCACACACACGGTCACACGGATCACACACACGGATCACACACACTGATCACACACACTGATCACACACACGGATCACACACACGGTCGCACGGATCACACACAGATCACACACGGGTCACACACAGTCAAACACACGGATCACACACGGTCACACGATCACACACGGATCACACACACGGTCACACGGATCACACACATGGGTCACTCACACGGATCACACACACGGATCACACACACGGATCACAAACGGATCACACACACGGATCACACACACGGATCACACGGATCACACACACGGTCACACGGATCACACACACGGTCACACGGATCACACACACGGATCACACACACGGATCACACACACGGATCACACACACGGTCACATGGATCACACACACGGTCACACGGATCACACACACGGTCACACGGATCACACACACGGATCACACACACTGATCACACACACTGATCACACACACGGATCACACACACGGTCGCACGGATCACACACGGATCACACACGGGTCACACACAGTCACACACACGGATCACACACGGTCACACGATCACACACGGATCACACACACGGTCACACGGATCACACACGGATCACACACATGGGTCACACACACGGTCACACGGATCACACACACGGATCACACACACGGATCACACACACGGTCACACGGATCACACACACTGTCACACGGATCACACACACGGATCACACACATGGATCACACACACGGATATCACACACGGATCACACACACGGTCACGCGGATCACACACACAGGATCACACACACGGATCACACACACATCACCCACACGGATCACACACACGGATCACACACAGATCACACACACGGATCACACACACGGATCACACACATGGATCACACACACGGATCACACACACGGTCACACGGATCACACATGGATCACACACACGAATCACACACACGGATCACACACACGGATCACACACACGGATATCACACACGGATCACACACACGGTCACGCGGATCACACACACAGGATCACACACACGGATCACACACACTGATCACACACACGGATCACACACACGGATCACACACACTGTCACACATCACACACACGGTCACATATCACACACACATCACCCACACGGATCACACGCAGATCACACACACGGATCACACACACGGATCACACACATGGATCACACACACGGATCACACACACGGTCACACGGATCACACATGGATCACACACACGAATCACACACACGGATCACACACACGGATCACACACACGGTCACACGGATCACACATGGATCACACACACGGATCACACACACGGATCACACACACGGATCACACACATGGATCACACACACGGATCACACACACGGTCACACGGATCACACACACGGTTCACACACACGGATATCACACACGGATCACACACACGGTCACACGGATCACACACGGTCACACGGATCACACACATGGTCACATGGATCGGTCACACGGATCACACACACGGATCACACACACGGATCACACACACGGATCACACACACGGTCACACGGATCACACACATGGTCACACGGATCACACACACGGATCACACACACGGTCACACGGATCACACACACGGTCACACGGATCACACACACGGTCACACGGATCACACACGGTCACACGGATCACACACACGGATCACACACGGATCACACACGGATCACACAGACGGATCACACACACGGATCACACACGGTCACACGGATCACACACATGGTCACACGGATCACACACGGATCACACACACGGATCACACACATGGATCACAAGGATCACACACACGGTCACACGGATCACACACACGGATCACACACACGGTCACACGGATCACACACACGGTCACACGGATCACACACACGGTCACACGGATCACACACATGGATCACACACCCTGATCACACACACTGATCACACACACGGATCACACACACGGTCGCACGGATCACACACGGGTCACACACGGGTCACACACAGTCACACACACGGATCACACACGGTCACACGATCACACACGGATCACACACACGGTCACACGGATCACACACGGATCACACACATGGGTCACTCACGGTCACACGGATCACACACACGGATCACACACACGGATCACACACACGGTCACACGGATCACACACACGGATCACACACACGGTCACACACACGGATCACACACACGGATCACACACACGGTCACACGGATCACACACACGGATCACACACACGGATCACACACACGGATCACACACACGGATCACACACATGGATCACACACACGGTCACACGGATCACACACACGGTCACACGGATCACACACACGAATCACACACACGGTCACACAGATCACACAGACGGTCACACGGATCACACACGGATCACACACACGGATCACACACACTGATCACACACACGGATCACACACACGGTCGCACGGATCACACACGGATCACACACGGGTCACACACACGGATCACACACGGTCACATGATCACACACGGATCACACACACGGTCACACGGATCACACACATGGGTCACACACACGGTCACACGGATCACACACACGGATCACACACACGGATCACACACACGGATCACACACACGGATCACACACTGTCACACGGATCACACACACGGATCACACACACGGATCACACACACGGATCACACACACGGATCACACACACGGTCACACGGATCACATACATGGATCATACACACGGATCACACACACGGTCACACGGATCACACACACGAATCCAACACATGTATCATACACACGGATCACACACACGGTCACACGGATCACACACACGAATCACACACATGGATCATACACACGGATCACACACACGGTCACACGGATCACACACACGAATCACACACATGGATCATACACACGGATCACACACACGGTCACACGGATCACACACACGAATCACACACATGGATCATACACACGGATCACACACACGGTCACACATCACACACACAACACACACACATCACACACACGGATCACACACAGATCACACACACAGATCACACACACATGGGTCACACACACGGTCACACGGATCACACACACGGATCACACACACGGATCACACACACGGATCACACACACGGATCACACACACGGATCACACACTGTCACACGGATCACACACACGGATCACACACACGGATCACATATGGATCACACACACGGTCACACACACGGTCACACGGATCACACACACGGATCACACACACGGTCACACACACGGATCACACACACGGATCACACACACGGTCACACGGATCACACACACGGATCACACACACGGATCACACACATGGATCACACACACGGTCACACGGATCACACACACGGTCACACGGATCACACACACGGATCACACACACGAATCACACACACGGTCACACAGATCACACAGACGGTCACACGGATCACACACACGGATCACACACACAAATCACACACACTGATCACACACACGGATCACACACACGGTCGCACGGATCACACACGGATCACACACGGGTCACACACAGTTACACACACGGATCACACACGGTCACATGATCACACACGGATCACACACACGGTCACACGGATCACACACATGGGTCACACACACGGTCACACGGATCACACACACGGATCACACACACGGATCACACACACGGATCACACACACGGATCACACACACGGATCACACACTGTCACACGGATCACACACACAGATCACACACACGGATCACACACACGGATCACACACACGGTCACACGGATCACTTACATGGATCATACACACGGATCACACACACGGTCACACGGATCACACACACGAATCACACACATGTATCATACACACGGATCACACACACGGTCACACGGATCACACACACGAATCACACACATGGATCATACACACAGATCCCACACACGGTCACACGGATCACACACACGAATCACACACATGGATCATACACACGGATCACACACACGGTCACACGGATCACACACACGAATCACACACATGGATCATACACACGGATCACACACACGGTCACACATCACACACACAACACACACACATCACACACACGGATCACACACAGATCACACACACAGATCACACACACATGGGTCACACACACGGTCACACGGATCACACACACGGATCACACACACGGATCACACACACGGATCACACACACGGATCACACACACGGATCACACACTGTCACACGGATCACACACACGGATCACACACACGGATCACACACACGGATCACACACACGGATCACACACACGGTCACACGGATCACACACATGAATCACACACATGGATCAAACACACGGATCACACACACGGTCACACATCACACACACAACACACACACATCACACACACGGATCACACACAGATCACACACACAGATCACACACACACGGATCACACACACGGTCACACGGATCACACACACGAATCACACACATGGATCACACACACGGATCACACACACGATCACACGGATCACACACACGGTCACACGGATCACACACATGGATCACACACACGAATCACACACGGATCACACACACGGATCACACACACGGATCACACACTGTCACACGGATCACACACACGGATCACACACACGGATCACACACACGGATCATACACACGGATCACACACACGGTCACACGGATCACACACATGAATCACACACATGGATCAAACACACGGATCACACACACGGTCACACATCACACACACAACACACACACATCACACACACGGATCACACACAGATCACACACACAGATCACACACACACGGATCACACACACGGTCACACGGATCACACACACGAATCACACACATGGATCACACACACGGATCACACACACGATCACACGGATCACACACACGGTCACACGGATCACACACATGGATCACACACACGAATCACACACGGATCACACACACGGATCACACACACGGTCACACACACGGATCACACACACGGATCACTCACACGGATCACACACACGGTCACACACACGGATCACACACACGGATCACTCACACGAATCACACACAAGGATCACACACACAGATCACACACACAGTCACACACACGGATCACACACACGGATCACACACGGATCACACACACGGATCACACGGATCACACACACTGTCACACGGATCACACACACGGTCACACGGATCACACGGATCACACACACGGATCACACACACGGTCACACAGATCACACACACGGTCACACGGATCACACACACGGTCACACGGATCACACACACGGATCACACACACTGATCACACACACTGATCACACACACGGATCACACACACGGTCGCACGGATCACACACGGATCACACGGGTCACACACAGTCACACACACGGATCACACACGGTCACACGATCACACACGGATCACACACACGGTCACACGGATCACACACATGGGTCACTCACACGGATCACACACACGGATCACACACACGGATCACAAACGGATCACACACACGGATCACACACACGGATCACACGGATCACACACACGGTCACACGGATCACACACACGGTCACACGGATCACACACGGATCACACACACGGATCACACACACGGATCACACACACTGTCACACGGATCACACACACGGTCACACGGATCACACACACGGTCACACGGATCACACACACGGTCACACGGATCACACACACGGATCACACACACTGATCACACACACGGATCACACACACGGTCGCACGAATCACACACGGATCACACACGGGTCACACACAGTCACACACACGGATCACACACGGTCACACGATCACACACGGATCACACACACGGTCACACGGATCACACACGGATCACACACATGGGTCACACACACGGATCACACACACGGATCACACGGATCACACACACTGTCACACGGATCACACACACGGATCACACACATGGATCACACACACGGATCACACACACGGTCACACGGATCACACACACGGTCACACGGATCACACACACGGATCACACACACGGATCACACACATGGATCACAAGGATCACACACACGGTCACACGGATCACACACACGGATCACACACACGGTCACACGGATCACACACACGGTCACACGGATCACACACACGGTCACACGGATCACACACACGGATCACACACCCTGATCACACACACTGATCACACACACGGATCACACACACGGTCGCACGGATCACACACGGGTCACACACGGGTCACACACAGTCACACACACGGATCACACACGGTCACACGATCACACACGGATCACACACACGGTCACACGGATCACACACGGATCACACACATGGGTCACACACGGTCACACGGATCACACACACGGATCACACACACGGATCACACACACGGTCACACGGATCACACACACGGATCACACACACGGTCACACACACGGATCACACACACGGTCACACGGATCACACACACGGATCACACACACGGATCACACACATGGATCACACACACGGTCACACGGATCACACACACGGTCACACGGATCACACACACGAATCACACACACGGTCACACAGATCACACAGACGGTCACACGGATCACACACGGATCACACACACGGATCACACACACTGATCACACACACGGATCACACACACGGTCGCACGGATCACACACGGATCACACACGGGTCACACACAGTCACACACACGGATCACACACGGTCACATGATCACACACGGATCACACACACGGTCACACGGATCACACACATGGGTCACACACACGGTCACACGGATCACACACACGGATCACACACACGGATCACACACACGGATCACACACACGGATCACACACACGGATCACACACTGTCACACGGATCACACACACGGATCACACACACGGATCACACACACGGATCACACACACGGATCACACACACGGTCACACGGATCACATACATGGATCATACACACGGATCACACACACGGTCACACGGATCACACACACGAATCCAACACATGTATCATACACACGGATCACACACACGGTCACACGGATCACACACACGAATCACACACATGGATCATACACACGGATCACACACACGGTCACACGGATCACACACACGAATCACACACATGGATCATACACACGGATCACACACACGGTCACACGGATCACACACGAATCACACACATGGATCATACACACGGATCACACACACGGTCACACATCACACACACAACACACACACATCACACACACGGATCACACACAGATCACACACACAGATCACACACACATGGGTCACACACACGGTCACACGGATCACACACACGGATCACACACACGGATCACACACACGGATCACACACACGGATCACACACACGGATCACACACACGGATCACACACTGTCACACGGATCACACACACACGGATCACACACACGGATCACATATGGATCACACGCACGGTCACACACACGGTCACACGGATCACACACACGGATCACACACACGGTCACACACACGGATCACACACACGGATCACACACACGGTCACACGGATCACACACACGGATCACACACACGGATCACACACATGGATCACACACACGGTCACACGGATCACACACACGGTCACACGGATCACACACATGGATCACACACACGAATCACACACACGGTCACACAGATCACACAGACGGTCACACGGATCACACACACGGATCACACACACGGATCACACACACTGATCACACACACGGATCACACACACGGTCGCACGGATCACACACGGATCACACACAGGTCACACACAGTCACACACACGGATCACACACGGTCACATGATCACACACGGATCACACACACGGTCACACGGATCACACACATGGGTCACACACACGGTCACACGGATCACACACACGGATCACACACACGGATCACACACACGGATCACACACACGGATCACACACACGGATCACACACTGTCACACGGATCACACACACGGATCACACACACGGATCACACACACGGATCACACACACGGTCACACGGATCACATACATGGATCATACACACGGATCACACACACGGTCACACGGATCACACACACGAATCCAACACATGTATCATACACACGGATCACACACACGGTCACACGGATCACACACACGAATCACACACATGGATCATACACACGGGTCACACACACGGTCACACGGATCACACACACGAATCACACACATGGATCATACACACGGATCACACACACGGTCACACGGATCACACACACGAATCACACACATGGATCATACACACGGATCACACACACGGTCACACATCACACACACAACACACACACATCACACACACGGATCACACACACGGTCACACATCACACACACAACACACACACATCACACACACGGATCACACACAGATCACACACACAGATCACACACACATGGGTCACACACACGGTCACACGGATCACACACACGGATCACACACACGGATCACACACACGGATCACACACGGATCACACACACAGATCACACACTGTCACACGGATCACACACACGGATCACACACACGGATCACACACACGGATCACACACACGGATCACACACACGGTCACACGGATCACACACACGAATCACACACATGGATCATACACACGGATCACACACACGGTCACACGGATCACACACATGAATCACACACATGGATCAAACACACGGATCACACACACGGTCACACATCACACACACAACACACACACATCACACACACGGATCACACACAGATCACACACACAGATCACACACACACGGATCACACACACGGTCACACGGATCACACACACGAATCACACACATGGATCACACACACGGATCACACACACGATCACACGGATCACACACACGGTCACACGGATCACACACATGGATCACACACACGAATCACACACGGATCACACACACGGATCACACACACGGATCACACACTGTCACACGGATCACACACACGGATCACACACACGGATCACACACACGGATCATACACACGGATCACACACACGGTCACACGGATCACACACATGAATCACACACATGGATCAAACACACGGATCACACACACGGTCACACATCACACACACAACACACACACATCACACACGGATCACACACAGATCACACACACAGATCACACACACACGGATCACACACACGGTCACACGGATCACACACACGAATCACACACATGGATCACACACACGGATCACACACACGATCACACGGATCACACACACGGTCACACGGATCACACACATGGATCACACACACGAATCACACACGGATCACACACACGGATCACACACACGGTCACACACACGGATCACACACACGGATCACTCACACGGATCACACACACGGTCACACACACGGATCACACACACGGATCACTCACACGAATCACACACAAGGATCACACACACAGATCACACACACAGTCACACACACGGATCACACACACGGATCACACACGGATCACACACGGATCACACACACGGATCACACGGATCACACACACTGTCACACGGATCACACACACGGTCACACGGATCACACACACGGATCACACACACGGTCACACAGATCACACACACGGTCACACGGATCACACACACGGTCACACGGATCACACACACGGATCACACACACTGATCACACACACTGATCACACACACGGATCACACACACGGTCGCACGGATCACACACGGATCACACGGGTCACACACAGTCACACACACGGATCACACACGGTCACACGATCACACACGGATCACACACACGGTCACACGGATCACACACATGGGTCACTCACACGGATCACACACACGGATCACACACACGGGTCACAAACGGATCACACACACGGATCACACACGCGGATCACACGGATCACACACACGGTCACACGGATCACACACACGGTCACACGGATCACACACGGATCACACACACGGATCACACACACGGATCACACACACGGTCACACGGCTCACACACACGGTCACACGGATCACACACACGGTCACACGGATCACACACACGGTCACACGGATCACACACACGGATCACACACACTGATCACACACACGGATCACACACACGGTCGCACGGATCACACACGGATCACACACGGGTCACACACAGTCACACACACGGATCACACACGGTCACACGATCACACACGGATCACACACACGGTCACACGGATCACACACGGATCACACACATGGGTCACACACACGGATCACACACACGGATCACACGGATCACACACACTGTCACACGGATCACACACACGGATCACACACATGGATCACACACACGGATCACACACACGGTCACACGGATCACACACACGGTCACACGGATCACACACACGGATCACACACACGGATCACACACACGAATCACACACACGGTCACACAGATCACACACACGGTCACACGGATCACACACACGGATCACACACACGGATCACACACACTGTCACATGGATCACACACACGGATCACACACATGGATCACACACACGGATCACACACACGGTCACACGGATCACACACACGGTCACACGGATCACACACACGGATCACACACACGGATCACACACACGAATCACACACACGGTCACACAGATCACACACACGGTCACACGGATCACACACACGGATCACACACGGATCACACACACTGATCACACACACTGATCACACACACGGATCACACACACGGTCGCACGGATCACACACGGATCACACACGGGTCACACACAGTCACACACACGGATCACACACGATCACACACGGATCACACACACGGTCACACGGATCACACACATGGTTCACACACACGGTCACACGGATCACACACACGGATCACACACACGGATCACACACACGGATCACACACACGGATCACACACACGGATCACACACTGTCACACGGATCACACACACGGATCACACACACGGATCACACACACGGATCACACACACGGATCACACACACGGTCACACGGATGACACACATGGTTCACACACACGGTCACACGGATCACACACACGGATCACACACACGGATCACACACACGGATCACACACACGGATCACACACACGAATCACACAGACGGTCACACAGATCACACACACGGTCACACGGATCACACACACGGATCACACACACGGATCACACACACTGTCACATGGATCACACACACGGATCACACACATGGATCACACACACGGATCACACACACGGTCACACGGATCACACACACGGTCACACGGATCACACACACGGATCACACACACGGATCACACACACGAATCACACACACGGTCACACAGATCACACACACGGTCACACGGATCACACACACGGATCACACACACGGATCACACACACTGATCACACACACTGATCACACACACTGATCACACACACGGTCGCACGGATCACACACGGATCACACACGGGTCACACACAGTCACACACACGGATCACACACGGTCACACGATCACACACGGATCACACACACGGTCACACGGATCACACACATGGTTCACACACACGGTCACATGGATCACACACACGGATCACACACACGGATCACACACACGGATCACACACACGGATCACACACACGGATCACATACACGGATCACACACTGTCACACGGATCACACACACGGATCACACACACGGATCACACACACGAATCACACACATGGATCATACACACGGATCACACACACGGTCACACGGATCTCACACACGAATCACACACATGGATCATACACACGGATCACACACACGGTCACCCATCACACACACAACACACACACATCACACACACGGATCACACACAGGTCACACACAGATCACACACACACGGATCACACACACGGTCACACGGATCACACACACGAATCACACACATGGATCACACACACGGATCACACACACGGTCACACTATCACACACACGGTCACACGGATCACACACATGGATCACACACACGAATCACACACGGATCACACACACGGATCACACAAACGGTCACACACACGGATCACACACACGGATCACTCACACGGTCACACACACGGATCACACACACGGATCACTCACACGAATCACACTCAAGGATCATACACACAGATCACACAAACGGATCACACACACGGATCACACACACAGATCACACACGGATCACACACATGGATCACACACACGGATCACACACACGGATCACACACACGGATCACACACGGATCACACACACGGATCACACACACGGATCACACATGGATCACACACACGGTTCACACACACGGATCTCACACATACGGATCACACACACAGGTCACACACACTGATCACGCAGACGGTCACACGGATCACACACGGGTCACACACGGATCACACACACGGTCACACGGATCACACACACGGTCACACGGTTCACACACACGGTCACACGGATCACACACACGGATCACACACACGGATCACACGTACATCACACACACGGATCACACACACAGATCACACACACGGATCACACACACGGTCACACGATCACACACGGATCACACACATGGGTCACACACACGGATATCACACAGTCACACACACGGATCACACACATCACACACACGGATCACACATACGGTCACACGGATCACACACACGGATCACACACACGGATCACACACACGGATCACACACACGGATCATACACACGGATCACACACACGGAGCACACACGGATCACACGGTCACACGGATCACACACGGATCACACACATGGATCACACACACGGTCACACGGATCACACACACGGATCACACACACGGATCACACACACAGATCACACACACGGATATCACACACGGATCACACACACGGATCACACACATGGATCACACACGGATCACACACGGATATCACACATGGATAACACACACGGATCACACACACGGATCACACACACGGATCACATATGGATCACACACGGATCACACATACGGATCACACACATGGTCACACACACACGGATCACACACACGGATCACACACACGGATCACATACATGGTCACACGGATCACACACACTGTCACACGGATCACACACACGGTCACACGGATCACACACACGGATCACACACACGATCACACACACGGATCACACACATGGATCACACACACGGTCACACGGATCACACACAATGTCACACGGATCACACGGATCACACACACGGATCACACACACGGATCACACACACGGATCACACACGGATATCACACACGGATATCACACACGGATCACACATACGGATCACACACACGGATATCACACACGGATCACACACACGGATCACACACACGGATCACATATGGATCACACACACGGTCACACACACGGATCACACATACGGATCACACACACGGTCACACACACGGATCACACACACGGATCACATACATGGTCACACGGATCACACACACTGTCACACGGATCACACACACGGTCACACGGATCACACACACGGATCACACACACGATCACACACACGGATCACACACATGGATCACACACACGGTCACACGGATCACACACAAGGTCACACGGATCACACACACGAATCACACACACGGATCACACACACGGATCACACACACGGATCACACACACGGATATCACACATCGCACACACATCACACACGGATCACACATGGATAACACACACGGATCACACACACGGATCACACACACGGATCACACACGGATATCAAACATCGCACACACATCACACACGGATCACACACGAATCACACACACGGATCACACACACGGTCACACACACGGATCACACGGACATGCGGATGTTCAGAATGTGCTTTTTTAACCGTATGTGTAACGGAGGTCTAATGATGAATTTGGGATTTTCTTGTAATGAAGGAGACCAGCGCCATCACCTGTGCTCTCAGCAGGGGGCGCTGCAGGACTGGAGCTCACAAACATTCACAGCCGCAACCGTCCTCCATATTTAATGCTACAAGAGCAGAAGAGTCCAAGAAGCTTTACATGATTTACACTGCGCAGAGTCATCCCAGAAGAGACGTA
>NC_134355.1:6489329-6494329 GCF_048569485.1 Anomaloglossus baeobatrachus | reverse complement strand
AATAAGGAGAGAGGAAGGGACGGAGAAAGGAAAGGAAGGAATGAGAGAGGAAGGGAAGAAGGGAAGGAGAGAAGAAGGGAAAGAAGTAGAGAGGAAGGGAAGGAGAGAAGAAGGGAAAGAAGGAAAGAGGACGGGAAGGAAGGAGAGAGGAATGGAAGGAAGGAGAGATGAAGGGAAGGAGCGAAGAAGGGAAAGAAGGAGAGAGTAAGGAAAGGGGGAAGGAGAGAAGGGAAAGAAGGAGAGAGGAAGGGAAGGAGGGAAGGAGAGAAGAAGGGAAGGAAAGAGAGAGGAAGGTAAGAAGGGAAGGAGAGAAGAAGGGAAAGAAGGAGAGAGGAAGGGAAGGAGGGAAGGAGAGAGGAAAAGAAGGAAGGAGAGAGGAAGGGAAGAAGGGAAGGAGAGCAGAAGGGAAAGAAGGAGAGAGGAAGGGAAGGAGAGAGGCAGGGAAGGAAAGAGAGAGGAAGGGAAGCAGGGAAGGAGAGAGGAAGGGAAGGAAGGAGAGAGGAAGGGAAGAAGGGAAGGAGAGAAGAAGGAGAAGAAGGAGAGAGAAAGGGAAGCAGAGAAGGAGAGAGGAAAGGAAGGGAGGAGAGAGGAAGGGAAGGAGAGAAGAAGGAGAGAGTAGGGGAAGGAGGGAAGGAGAGAGGAAGGGAAGGAATGAGAGAGGAAGGGAAGGAGGGAAGGAGAAAGGAAGGGAAGGAAGGAGAGAGGAGGGGAAGGAGAGAAGAAGGGAAAGAAGGAGAGAGGAAGGGAAGGGGGGAAGGAGAGGGGGAAGGGAAGGAAGGAAAAAGGAAGGGAAGGAGAGAAGAATGAAAAGAAGGAGAGAGGAAGGGAAGAAGGGAAGGAAGGAGAGAGGAAGGGAAGGAAGGAGAGAGGAAGGGAAGAAGGGAAGGAGAGAAGAAGGGAAAGAAGGAGAGAGGAAGGGAAGGAGAGAGGAAGGGAAGGAATGAGAGAGGAAGGGAAGCAGGAAGGAGAGAGGAAGGGAAGGAAGGAGAGAGGAAGGGAAGAAGGAAGGAGAGAAGAAGGAAAAGAAGGAGAGAGGAAGGGAAGGAGAGAAGAAGGGAAAGAAAGAGAGGAAGGGAAGGAGAGAGGCAGGGAAGGAATGAGAGAGGAAGGGAAGCAGGGAAGGAGAGAGGAAGGAAGGAAGGAGAGAGGAAAGGAAGAAGGGAAGGAGAGAAGAAGGAGAAGAAGGAGAGAGGAAGGGAAGCAGAGAAGGAGAGAAGAAGGGAAAGACAGGAGAGAGTAGGGGAAGGAGGGAAGGAGAGAGGAAGGGAAGGAATGGGAGAGGAAGGGAAGGAAGGAGAGAGGAAGGAAGGAGGGAAGGAGAGAGGAAGGGAAGGAAGGAAGGAGAGAGGAAGGGAAGGAGAGAAGAAGGGAAAGAAGGAGAGAGGAAGGGAAGGAGGGAAGGAGAGAGGAAGGGAAGGAAGGAAGGAGAGAGGAAGGGAAGGAAGGCGAGAAGAAGGGAAGGAAGGAGAGAGGAAGGGAAGAAGGGAAGGGGGGAAGAAGGGAAAGAAGGATAGAGGAAGGAAGGAGAGAAGAAGGGAAGGAATGAGAGAGGAAAGGAAGGAGAGAAGAAGGGAAGAAGGGAAGGAGAGAAGAAGGAAAAGAAGGAGAGAGGAAGGTAAGGAGAGAAGAAGGGAAAGAAGGAGAGAGGAAGGGAAGCAGGGAAGGAGAGAGGAAAGGAAGGAGGAGAGAGGAAGGGAAGAAGGGAAGGAGAGAAGAAGGGAAAGAAGGAGAGAGGAAGGGAAGCAGGGAAGGAGAGAGGAAAGGAAGGGAGGAGAGAGGAAGGAAGAAGGGAAGGAGAGAAAAAGGGAAAGAAGGAGAGAGTAGGGGAAGGAGAGAGGAAGGGAAGGAGGGAAGGAGAGAAGAAGGGAAAGAAGGAGAGAAGAAGGGAAGGAGAGAAGGGAAAGAAGGAGAGAGGAGGGGAAGGAGGGAAGGAGAGAAGAAGGGAAAGAAGGAGAGAGGAAGGGAAGGAGGAAGGAGAGAGGAAGGGAAGGAAGGAAAAGGAGGGAAAAAGAGAAGAATGGAAAGAAGGAGAGAGGAAGGGAAGAAGGGAAGGAGAGAAAAATGGAAAGAAGGAGAGAGGAAGGGAAGAAGGGAAGGAAGGAGAGAGGAAGGGAAGGAAGGAGAGAAGGAAGGAAGGAGAGAGGAAGGGAAGAAGGGAAGGAGAGAAGAATGGAAAGAAGGAGAGAGGAAGGGAAGAAAGGAAGGAAGGAGAGAGGAAGGGAAGGAAAGAGAGAAGGGAATTAAGGAGAGAGGAAGGGAAGAAGGGAAGGAGGGAAGAAGGAAAGAAGGATAGAGGAAGGGAAGGAGGAAGAAGGGAAGGAATGAGAGAGGAAGGGAAGGAGAGAGGAAGGGAAGGAAGGAGAGAGGAAGGGAAGAAGGGAAGGAGAGAAGAAGGAAAAGAAGGAGAGAGGAAGGGAAGGAGAGAAGAAGGGAAAGAAGGAGAGAGGAAGGGAAGCAGGGAAGGAGAGAGGAAAGGAAGGGAGGAGAGAGGAAGGGAAGAAGGGAAGGAGAGAAGAAGGAAAGAAGGAGAGAGTAGGGGAAGGAGAGAGGAAGGGAAGGAGGGAAGGAGAGAGGAAGGGAAAGAAGGAGAGAGGAAGGGAAGAAGGGAAGGAGAGAAGGGAAAGAAGGAGAGAGGAGGGGAAGGAGGGAAGGAGAGAAGAAGGGAAAGAAGGAGAGAGGAAGGGAAGGAGGGAAGGAGGGAAGGAGAGAGGAAGGGAAGGAAGGAAGGAAGGAGAGAGGAAGGGAAGGAAGGCGAGAAGAAGGGAAGGAAGGAAGGAGAGAGGAAGGGAAGAAGGGAAGGAGGGAAGAAGGAAGGAAGGAAAAGGAAGGGAAAAAGAGAAAAATGGAAAGAAGGAGAGAGGAAGGGAAGAAGGGAAGGAAGGAGAGAGGGAGGGAAGGAAGGAGAGAGGAAGGGAAGAAGGGAAGGAAAGAAAAAGGAAAGAAGGAGAGAGGAAGGGAAGGAGAAAAGAAGGGAAAGAAGGAGAGAGGAAGGGAAGGAGAGAAGAAGGGAAGGAAGGAGAGAAGAAGAGAGGGAAGGGAAGAAGGGACAGAGAGAAGAAGGGAAAGAAGGAGAGAGGAAGGTAAGGAGGGAAGGAGAGAGGAAAAGAAGGAAGGAGAGAGGGAGGGAAGGAGAGAGGAAGGAAGGAAGGAAGGAGAGAGGAAGTGAAGAAGGGAAGGAGAGAAGAAGGGAAAGAAGGAGAGAGGAGGGGAAGGAGGGAAGGAGAGAAGAAGGGAAAGAAGGAGAGAGGAAGGGAAGGAGAGAGGAAGGGAAGGAAGGAAAAAGCAAGGGAAGAAGGGAAGGAGAGAAGAATGGAAAGAAGGAGAGAGGAAGGGAAGAAGGGAAGGAAGGAAAGAGGAAGGGAAGGAAGGAGAGAAGAAGGGAAGGAAGGAGAGAGGAAGGGAAGAAGGGAAGGAGGGAAGAAAGGATAGAGGAAGGGAAGGAGAGAAGGGAAGGAATGAGAGAGGAAGGGAAGCAGGGAAGGAGAGAGGAAGGGAAGGAAGGAGAGAGGAAGGGAAGAAGGGAAGGAGAGAAGAAGGAGAAGAAGGAGAGAGAAAGGGAAGCAGAGAAGGAGAGAGGAAAGGAAGGGAGGAGAGAGGAAGGGAAGGAGAGAAGAAGGAGAGAGTAGGGGAAGGAGGGAAGGAGAGAGGAAGGGAAGGAATGAGAGAGGAAGGGAAGGAGGGAAGGAGAAAGGAAGGGAAGGAAGGAGAGAGGAGGGGAAGGAGAGAAGAAGGGAAAGAAGGAGAGAGGAAGGGAAGGAGGAAGGAGAGGGGGAAGGGAAGGAAGGAAAAAGGAAGGGAAGGAGAGAAGAATGAAAAGAAGGAGAGAGGAAGGGAAGAGGGAAGGAAGGAGAGAGGAAGGGAAGGAAGGAGAGAGGAAGGGAAGAAGGGAAGGAGAGAAGAAGGGAAAGAAGGAGAGAGGAAGGGAAGGAGAGAGGAAGGGAAGGAATGAGAGAGGAAGGGAAGCAGGGAAGGAGAGGAAGGGAAGGAAGGAGAGAGGAAGGGAAGAAGGGAAGGAGAGAAGAAGGAAAAGAAGGAGAGAGGAAGGGAAGGAGAGAAGAAGGGAAAGAAAGAGAGGAAGGGAAGGAGAGAGGCAGGGAAGGAATGAGAGAGAAGGGAAGCAGGGAAGGAGAGAGGAAGGGAAGGAAGGAGAGAGGAAGGGAGAAGGGAAGGAGAGAAGAAGAAGAAGGAGAGAGGAAGGGAAGCAGAGAAGGAGAGAAGAGGGAAGAAGGAGAGAGTAGGGGAAGGAGGGAAGGAGAGAGGAAGGGAAGGAATGGGAGAGGAAGGAAGGAAGGAGAGAGGAAGGGAAGGAGGGAAGGAGAGAGGAAGGGAAGGAAGGAAGGAGAGAGGAAGGGAAGGAGAGAGAAGGGAAAGAAGGAGAGAGGAAGGAAGGAGGGAAGGAGGGAAGGAGAGAGGAAGGGAAGGAAGGAAGGAGAGAGGAAGGGAAGGAAGGCGAGAAGAAGGGAAGGAAGGAGAGAGGAAGGGAAGAAGGGAAGGGGGAAGAAGGGAAAGAAGGATAGAGGAAGGAAGGAGAGAAGAAGGGAAGGAAGAGAGGAAAGGAAGGAGAGAGGAAGGAAGAAGGGAAGGAGAGAAGAAGGAAAGAAGGAGAGAGGAAGGTAAGGAGAGAAGAAGGGAAAGAAGAGAGAGAGGAAGGAAGCAGGGAAGGAGAGAGGAAAGGAAGGGAGGAGAGAGGAAGGGAAGAAAGGGAAGGAGAGAAGAAGGGAAAGAAGGAGAGAGGAAGGGAAGCAGGGAAGGAGAGAGGAAAGGAAGGGAGGAGAAGGGATGGACCGAGGAAGGAGAGAAAAAGGAAAGAAGGAGAGAGTAGGGGAAGGAGAGAGGAAGGGAAGGAGGGAAGGAGAGAAGGGAAAGAAGGAGAGAAGAAGGAAGGAGAGAAGGGAAGAAGGAGAGAGGAGGGAAGGAGGGAAGGAGAGAGTGGAAAGGAAGAGAGGAGAAGAGGAAGGGTAGGAGAAGGAAGAGAAGGCTGAAGGAAGGAAGGAAGGAGG
>NC_134355.1:6324431-6489129 GCF_048569485.1 Anomaloglossus baeobatrachus | reverse complement strand
ACAGCCCTTCTGGAGGCCGGATAGAGGGACAGCCCTTCTGGAGGCCGGATAGAGGGGCAGCCCTTCTGGAGGCCGGATAGAGGGACAGCCCTTCTGGAGGCCGGATAGAGGGACAGCCCTTCTGGAGGCCGGATAGAGGGACAGCCCTTCTGGAGGCCGGATAGAGGGACAGCCCTTCTGGAGGCCGGATAGAGGGACAGCCCTTCAGGAGGCCAGATAGAGGGACAGCCCTTCTGGAGGCCGGATAGAGGGGCAGCCCTTCTGGAGGCCGGATAGAAGGGCAGCCCTTCTGGAGGCCGGATAGAGGGACAGCCCTTCAGGAGGCCAGATAGAGGGACAGCCCTTCTGGAGGCCAGATAGAGGGACAGCCCTTCTGGAGGACGGATAGAGGGACAGCCCGTCTGGAGGCCGGATAGAGGGACAGCCCTTCTGGAGGCCGGATAGAGGGGCAGCCCTTCTGGAGGCCGGATAGAGGGGCAGCCCTTCTGGAGGCCGGATAGAGGGGCAGCCCTTCTGGACTTAATTTTAAGCAACAGGCCAGATAGAATAACAGACGTACGAGTGGATGGGCACCTAGGGAATAGTGACCACAATATAATACAATTCCACTTGTCCTTTAGTAAGGTGCCTTGGAGGGGGGTTACAAAAACGCTGAATTTCAGGAAAGCAAAGTTTGATCAGCTTAGAGAAGACCTTCGCCAAATTGATTGGGACAATGTCCTCAAAAATGGGAGCACAGAAAATAAGTGGGAGATTTTTAAATCGGTATTTAACACCCACTACGAGCGAGCCATACCATACGGAAATAAAAGGGCTAGGAACAGGAGAAAACCAATGTGGCTTAATAAGGAGGTAAAAGGGGCAATGAATAATAAGAAAAAGGCATTTACAAAGCTAAAACAAGAAGGCAGCGAAGAAGCAATAAAAATATATAGAGAAAAAAATAAAATGTGTAAAAAACAAATACATTTAGCAAAAGTAGAAACTGAGAGACTCATTGCTAAGGAAAGCAAAACAAAGCCCAAACTATTCTTTAATTATATAAACAGAAAAAAGATTAAAATTGATGGTGTTGGCCCTTTAAAGAATAATGAGGGTAAAATCATAGAAAGCAATGTGGGAAAAGCAAATGTTTTAAATACTTTTTTCTCAACTGTGTTCACACAGGAAAAGCATATGCCAGGGGAAATGCAGAGTGATCATGTAAACGCTTCATTAAGTGTGACCTGCCTAACCCAGGAAGAAGTGCAGAACCGACTTAGTAACATTAAAATTGACAAATCACCAGGCCCTGATGGCATTCACCCTCGGGTATTAAGGGAGTTAAGTAATGTGATAGACAGGCCTCTATCCTTATATTTAAAGACTCTATAGAAACTGGGTCTGTTCCACTGGATTGGCGGCAAATGTGGTACAAATATTCAAAAAAGGGTGTAAAAGGGAACCTGGAAACTATAGGCCGGTAAGCTTAACATCTGTTGTTGGTAAAATGTTTGAATGGTTTTTAAGGGATACTATTATGGAATGTCTCAATGTTAATAATTGTATAACTCCATATCAGCATGGATTTATGAAGGATCGCTCCTGTCACACTAACCTGATCAGCTTCTATGAGGATGTAAGCTCTCACATGGACCGAGGAGAAGCATTGGATGCCATTTATCTCGACTTCGGTAAAGCATTTGACACTGTCCCACATAAAAGACTGCTAAGTAAAATGAGAAAGCTTGGGCTCGGGGAAAATGTGTGTAGATGGGTAGGTAGCTGGCTTAGTGGTAGAAAACAAAGAGTGGTTATTAATGGCGCATACTCAGATTGGGCCAGGGTTACTAGTGGGGTGCCACAGGGGTCTGTATTGGGCCCTCTACTATTTAATATATTTATTAATGATCTGGTGGATGGTTTACAGAGTAAAATATCAGTATTTGCAGATGATACAAAACTATGTAAGGTAGTTACCACAAAGGAGGACAGTTTGCAACTACAGATGGATTTGAGTAAATTGGAGAATTGGGCTGAAAAATGGCAAATGAGGTTTAACACAGATAAGTGTAAGGTTCTGCACATGGGAAGGAGAAACAGATGCTACGATTACTTACTAAATGGGAAACCGCTTGGGAAATCAGACATGGAAAAAGACTTAAGCCTGCTTTACACACTTCAATAGATCTTTCAATCCGTCGTCGGGGTCAAGTTGTAAGTGACGCACATCCGGCATAGTTCGTGACGTATTTGCGTGTGAAACCTACATGCAATCAAGATTGAACGAAAATACGGTGATCGCATACACGTCGTTTATTCCTCATACATTGGACGTTTGGTAGTACAAAACTAGTCAATTGTAACGTGTGACATCCATCATACGATTTTGATGTCTGAGGCTATGTGCGCAGGTGTGCGCTCTGCACCGCAGCTTAAAAAAGGTCTGTTTCAGAGCGCAGCTGAAAACCTGCGTTCTGAAGCGCCTCACAATGTCTGTCAATCACTAATCTCTGTCAGTCCGTCACTATCTCTGTCCCTCTCTCTCTGTCCATGTCAGTCTATCCCTCTTACCCCCTCTCTCATATACTCACCGATCCCCGATCCCCGACACTGCACGGCATTCACACTGCTGCGGCGGCTTTTACTGTTTTGAAAAAGCCGACCGCCCATTAAACAATCTCGTATTCCCTGCTTACCCCGCCCACCGGCGCCTATGATTGGTTACAGTGAGACACGCCCCCCACGCTGAGTGACAGGTGTCACACTGCACCCAATCACAGCAGCCGGTGGGCGTGTCTATACTGTGTAGTGAAATAAATAATTAAATAATTTAAAAAAACGGCGTGCGGTCCCCCCTAATTTTAAAACCAGCCAGATAAAGCCATACGGCTGCAGGCTGGTATTCTCAGGATGGGGAGCTCTACGCTATGGGGAGCCCCCCAGCCTAACAATATCAGCCAACAGCCGCCCAGAATTGCCGCATGCATTAGATGCGACAGTTCTGGGACTGTACCCGGCTCTTCCCGATTTGCCCTGGTGCGTTGGCAAATCGGGGTAATAAGGAGTTATTGGCAGCCCATAGCTGCCACTAAATCCTAGATTAATCATGTCAGGCGTCTATGAGACACCTTCCATGATTAATCTGTAAGTGACAGTAAATAAACACACACACCCGAAAAAATCCTTTATTAGAAATAAAAAACACAAACATATACCCTGGTTCACCACTTTAATCAGCCCCAAAAAGCCCTCCATGTCCGGCGTACTCCAGGATGGTCCAGCGTCGCATCCAGCGCTGCTGCATGGAGGTGACCGGAGCTGCAGCAGACACAGCCGCTCCTGTCACCTCCACACAGCAACTGAAGACAGCCGTGCGATCAGCTGAGCTGTCACTGAGGTTACCCGCTGTCACTAGATCCAGCGGCGGATGCAGCGGTGGCCGCGGGTAACCTCAGTGACAGCTCAGCTGATCGCGCTACTCACCGCCGCTCCGGTCAGCTCCAGTCAGCAACTGAGGTGAGTAGCGCGATCAGCTGAGCTGTCACTGAGGTTACCCGCGGCCACCGCTGCATCCACCCGCGGCCTCAGCTGATCGCACGGCTGTCTTCATTTGCTGTATGGAGGTGACCGGAGCGGCTGTGTGTGCTGCTGCTCCTGTCACCTCCATGCAGCAGAGCTGGATGCGACGCTGGAGCATCCTGGAGTACGCCGGACAAGGAGGGCTTTTTGGGGCTGAATAAAGTGGTGAACCAGGGAATGTGTTTGTGTTTTTTTTTCTAATAAAGGATTTTTTCGGGTGTGTGTGTTTATTTACTGTAATTTACAGATTAATCATGGAGGGTGTCTCATAGACGCCTGACATGATTAATCTAGGACTTATTGGCAGCTATGGGCTGCCAATAACTCCTTATTACCCCGATTTGCCAACGCACCAGGGCAAATCGGGAAGAGCCGGGTACAGTCCCAGAACTGTCGCATATAATGTATGCGGCAATTTTGGGCAGCTGCTGACTGATATTGTTAGGCTGGGGGGCTCCCCATAACGTGGAGCTCCCCATCCTGAGAAAAGCAGCCTTCAGCCGTATGGCTTTATCTGGCTGGTTTTAGAATTGGGGGGAACCGCACGCCGTTTTTTTTTAATTATTTAATTATTTATTTCACTACACAGTATAGACACGCCCACCGGCTGCTGTGATTGGGTGCAGTGTGACACCTGTCACTCAGCGTGGGGGGCGTGTCTCACTGTAACCAATCATAGGCGCCGGTGGGCGGGGTAAGCAGGGAATACGAGATTGTTTAATGGGCGGCCGGCTTTTTCAAAACAGTAAAAGCCGCCGGAGCAGTGTGAACGCCGTGCAGAGCCGGGGATCGGGGATCGGTGAGTATGAGAGAGGGCTGCTCACTTCAGTTACTCAGGAGTTTAGCGGTCACCGGTGAGTCCTTCACTGGTGACCGCTAATCAGGGCGCGACACAGACAGAGCCGCAGCATGAAAATGAAGTCGGGTGAGGTTCACCCGAGTTCATTCTGACAGTGCGGCTCTGTCTGTGTCTGCTGTCAGCGGCCATTCAGCTCTGCTACATGGCTGTCTGTGTCTGCTGTCAGCGGCCATGTAGCAGAGCTGAATGGCAGATGACATAGTAAAAACGCATCCCTACATTACACACGCTTGGCAAGTCAATAAATAAAAAAAAAAAAAAGGTGCCCAATGCATACGTCACAGACCACGTGATCTAAAGGATCGCACACAAAATTGATCAATTTAACATAGACTACTAACACACGTGTGACAGCAAATGAACGACCAACGTCAAATCTCATTCAATCGCATATGCGACCTGGGCGTGTCACATCGCATACGAGATCGCACACCTAATTGTAAGGTGTAAAGCTGGCTTTAGGCATCTTAGTCAATAAGAATCTAAATTGGAGTGCCCAGTGTCAGGCAGCAGCCACCAAAGCAAATAGAATGATGGGATGCATTAGAAGAGGTCTGGGGGCACGAGATGAAAACATCATTCTCCCTCTGTACAAATCACTCGTCAGACCACACTTGGAGTATTGTGTGCAATTTTGGGCACCGGTGCTCAAGAAAGACATTACTGAACTTGAAAGGGTTCAGAGGCGGGCTACTAAAATAATAAATGGAGTGGGTGCATTACAATACACGGAAAGGTTATCAAAATTAGGTCTATTTACTCTAGAAAAGAGAAGACTTAGGGGAGACCTAATAAATATGTACAAATATATCAGAGGGCCATATAGAGATCTCTCCCATGATCTGTTTGTACCAAGGACTGTGACAAGAACAAGGGGGCATTCTCTACGATTGGAGGAAAGAATATTCCTACATCAGCATTGAAGAGGGTTCTTCACGGTAAGAGCAGTGAGGCTCTGGAACTCTCCTCCTGAGGAAGTGATGATGGCCACTCACTGAATGAATGTAAGAGAGGAATGGAGGCTTTTCTTGATAGCAAAAGTATAGAAGGTTATAAATAGCATAATCTTACAGGTAGATAGAAGAGCGACCAAGATTATTAGAGGAATGGGGGGGCTGCAATACCAAGACAGGTTATTAAACTGGGGGTTAGTTAGTTAGGAAAAACAAAGGCTTAGGGGGGATCTAATCACAATGTATAAACATATGAGGGGACAGTACAGAGACCTTTCCAAAGATCTTTTTACACCTAGGCCTGCGACTGGAACACGGGGGCATCCGCTACGTCTTGAGGAAAGAAGGTTTAATCATAATCACAGAGGAGGATTCTTTACTGTACGAGCAGTGAGACTATGGAACTCTCTGCCGCATGATGTTGTATTGAGGGATTCACTACTAACATTTAAGCAGAGCCTGGACGCCTTTCTTGAAAAATATAATATTACCAGTTATGTATATTAGATTTTATGACAGGGTGTTGATCCAGGGAACTAGTCTGATTGCCGGATGTGGACGAAGGAAGGACATTTTTCCCCATTGGAACTTGTTTGCCACATTGGGGTTTTTTTTGCCTTCCTCTGGATCAACATGTTAGGCTACGGGGTGAACTAGATGGACTTAGAGTCTCCCTTCAACCTTAAAAACTATGAAACTAAGGGAAGGAAAGAAGAAGGGAAAGAAGGAAAGAGGAAGGGAAGGAGGGAAGGAAGGGGAGAGGAAGGGAAGGAAGGAGAGAGGAAGGGAAGGAGAAAAGGAGAGAGGAAGGGAAGGAAGGAGAGAGGAAGGGAAGAAGGGAAGGAGACAAGAAGGCAAAGAAGGAGAAAGGAGGGGAAGGAGGGAAGGAGAGAAGAAGGGAAAGAAGGAGAGAGGAAGGGAAGGAGAGAGGAAGGGAAGGAGAGAGGAAGGGAAGGAAGGAGAGAGGAGGGGAAGAAGGGAAGGAGAGAAGAAGGGAAAGAAGGAGAGAGGAAGGGAAGGAGGGAAGGAGAGAGGAGGGGAAGGAATGAGAGAGGAAGGGAAGGAGGGAAGGAAGGGGAGAGGAAGGGAAGGAAGGAGAGAGGAAGGGAAGGAGGGAAGGAGAGAGGAGGGGAAGGAATGAGAGAGGAAGGGAAGGAGGGAAGGAAGGGGAGAGGAAGGGAAGGAAGGAGAGAGGAAGGGAAGGATGGAAGGAGAGAGGAAGGGAAGGAAAGAGAGAGGAAGGGAAGGAGGGAAGGAGAGAAGAGGAGAAGGAATGAGAGAGGAAGGGAAGGAGGGAAGGAAGGGGAGAGGAAGGGAAGGAAGGAGAGAGGAAGGGAAGGATGGAAGGAGAGAGGAAGGGAAGGAAAGAGAGAGGAAGGGAAGAAGGGAAGGAGAGAAGAAGGAGGTGCATAGCAAAGTGGAGGTCAGCCAGTGAGTGGCTGCTAAGAGCAGTTCTACTATTCATATGTGAGGCCGTATGGCACATTTTGTAAAAATATTTTAGTGTAGGACTGCCCCACAGAGATTTGCCGTGACGTGTTGGGGTAGCTCAAGAAATTACAATTTTTTTGCCAAAAATCTCTAATTTTTATAATACGTACAGTTTGGAATTTTTAGTGCTGAAGTGCACATTTAGTGCTGGCTTTTTGTTTTTTCTTTAAAAGGAGCAAGGTCTGGACCGCCAGCATGGCCCTAACTCCTGAGTAGCCCTGGTCTAGTACCCCCTCTACCCCACCCTCCGGGGAGGGTAGGTACAGGACTGATAAATCCCACAAATACCAACACACATGGGAAAACCAAAGCTTAAACTCTCTGCATGCACACACAGGGGAATAGGCAATCCGTGCTCAGGAAGAAATAAAGTACAGGGAGGAAATAAAGAAACAACAAGGATATTTCCACCGCCATCAAATAACATACAGCCGTTCACCAAGTACTGGGTTACCACACACAAAGACTGATAACGCTGGAGCAAAGCTAGAGCTATCTTCGGCATGTGAGGCTGGATTCCCTCATCTCTAAAATGGCGGAGGCGGCTGTGATAGGATGTCAGCAACCTGTGACCCCAGCAGCCAATCATCAGCCAGCAGGAATTAACTCCTGCTAAACCGAAAAGCAGAGAGCACAAAACAGTCAACGCCCGATTCTGACTGAGCAACTAAGATGGATCACCTTGCTTGACAGACTCTGCAATGAGTAGAGTCTGGAGTCCCCATGACAGTACCCCTCCCTCTACGAGGGGCCTCTGGACCCTCAGAATTCACTGGCCCTGGTTTCTCAGGATGGTGACAATGAAAAGACCTATCTAGGTGCTCAGCATTGATATTTGATGCTGGTACCCAAGTCCTCTCCTCAGGACCATAACCTTGCCAGTGCAGCAGATACTGCAGACCGCAATGATCCACCCGGAAGTCAACAATTCCAGACACCACAAACTTCAGAGAACCGTCCACCAAGACCGGGGGTGGAGAGGCAGGAAAAGAATCTCCTGAACCCAAAATTTTTTTCAGAAGAGACTTATGAAATACATTGTAAATTTTGTAAACCGCAGGTAACGCCAACCGGAAGACCAGTGGGTTGATAATGGGAGACATTCTAAAAGGACCAATGAATCGAGGTCCTAACTTAAGTGGTAATTTAAGTTTGATGTTTTTAGTGGACAACCACACCAAATCAACCAGACACAGGTCCGGACCAGGCACATGTCCCCCGTCAGCTACACACTTATAGCTAGAACCCATGCAAAGCAAGTGCTGCTGAACCTTCCTCCATGTAGCCGCTAAGGCTGACCCTACCTCTTCCTTTTCAAGTACCCCAGAAGAGTTACCTTTAAGCAAAGTACAGAATTGGGGGTGTTGACCATAGACACAGAAAAATGGAGACACACCAGAGGACTCATGAGGGTGGTTATTAACAGCAAACTCCGCTAAGGGAAGAAATGTGAACCATTCTGCCTGGGTGTCGGAGGCAAAACAGCGCAAATACTGCTCCAGATTCTGATCCATTCACTCAGTCTGCCCATTCGACTGTGGATGGAAAGCTGAAGAGTGAGACAATTTAATCCCCAAGCGAGAGCAGAGTGACCTCCAAAAATTAGCCATAAATTGAGTACCCCTATCAGAGACGATGTCAGAGGGGACTCCATGGAGTCTGACAATCTCACGTATGAACACCTGGGCTAGGCAGAGATGGTAACGCAACAAAATGTGTCGTTTTGGAAAACCTGTCCACCACCACCAAAATCACAGTGTTACCAGCAGATCAGTAATAAAATCCATGGAAATATCTGTCCACGGTTTACTCGGTACACTTAGTGGTAGCAGACACCCAGACGGACGAGGGTGTGAAAGCTTAGAGCGCGCACAGGTGGTACAAGCGGACACATAGGAGACCACATCCTTCCGCGTATTTGGTCCCCAGAAATGACGCAACAGTAAATCCAGTGTGCCCTTTACCCCAGGGTGACCAGCGAGGACAGAATCATGATGCCCCCTAAAACTTTAAGACGAAGGTTCAGAGGAACAAATTACTTGTTAGCCGGGATTCCCGTTGGCACCTCATGCTGAGCCTTATCAATCGCAGCCTCTACCTCAGTGCTGACACCACCACCCATTTTTGAATGATGGGCACTGGTTCCTCACACGGTTCTCCACCTGGAAAGCTCCTAGACAATGTATCAGCCTTAGTGTTTTTGGATCCAGGACTGTAAGTAACAAAAAACTTAAACCTGTTAAAGAATAAAGGCCACCGAGTGGCCCCCTCCAAGAAATGTCGCCATTCCTAAAATGCCAACTTGATGGTGAGCAATTCCTTATTACCAATGTCATAATTGCGTTCAGTTGGCGACAAGAAATAGGCACATATGGGAAGTTTACCTAGTGACAGACCCTGAGACAACACAGCCCCCACCCCTACCTCAGAAGTGTCCACCTCCACAGTGAAGGGAAGGGACACATCAGGCAGTATAAGTCCTGGTGCAGACACAAAGCATTGTTTTGGACAGTCATAGCCATGTAACGCACTCCCAGACCAGTCAGAAAAGTCTGTACCCTACTTTGTCATATCGGTCACAGGTCTAGCTATAACGGAAAAATTCTTTATAAATTTCCTATAGTAATTGCCGAAACCTAAGAACCGCTATAGCGTGTTAAGATTATCAGGATGGTCCCAATATGAAAGTGCCTGAAACTTGGAGGGATCAATCCTGAACCCCAACGCGGAAATAATGTAACCCAGAAATTCCTTTACGGCGAATACACATTTCTCAAGCTTGGCGTACAACTTCTGTGCCCTAAGTATCTGCAATACCTGTTTAACATGTTCCATGTGTGACCTAATATCTTGAGAAAATAGGAGGATGTCATCCAGATATATGATCACAAATTTACCCAACAGGTGAGAGACCACGTCATTGTCAAAATGTTGAAATTCTGCAGGCCCATTTGTTAGACCAAAGGGCATTACTAGATTCTTAAAATGACCGTCAGGTGTATTAAACGCCGTTTTCCACTCATCCCCCTAACGGATCCTGATCAGATTATAGGCCCCTCTGAGATCGAGTTTGGAGAACCACTTGGCACAAGCAATCAGGTTAAATAATTCCAGAATCAGCGGCATAGGAAAAGGATAGCAAATTATAATCTGGTTAAGCTCCTGAAAATCCAGACACGGACGTAATCCACCATCTTTCTTTTTTAACAAAGAAAAAGCCTGCTGCAACCAGAGAGGAGGAAGGCCTAATGTGACCATTGGCCAAGCTCTCTGGTATCTACTCTTTGAGAGCTTGTGTGACGCCCTGGACTAGCCAGGTAGTCACAGACATACACACCCCCACCCTAGGCAGTTACGACAGTCAACCAAAAACCCTTGTTGCCTCCCTCCAGGGTCTCAAATCCACACCAGGTGGGGCGGAGCCAGGTGGTTGGCCCCACCCACCGAGGAGTTCACAGGACTGGAGGCGGGAAAAGTGTCAGATCAGTCTTGGAGGTGAAAGTCAGAGGAGCAAACACTTCAGGTGTCTGGGTAGGAGCCCAGGCACTGACAGCAAGGTTTGCAGATGGTGGTGGCCGTCTGAAGGAGTTGGTGGAACTCCGCAGAGCCGTAAGGACTGGGGTCGGGCGTCGGCCCGCCGGTACCCGACCGGGGTATAAAGTGAAGCTAAGCACACAGGCAGGGCCATCGGACCCCGACCAGGCGTGGAGCCGCCGTCAATAGTCAAATCCGAATCTGACAGGAACCCCAGGGGTTTCCTAACAACCAAGTCCCGATTGAAGGCAACAGTGGACTACCAGTGGGAACCACAGGAGTCAGAACATTTCTAACAGGTGCAGGGAAAGACAGCCACCATCAGCCGTCCGGGGAGAGCACAACAACACTGCAGCCGACTGCGGGACCCGTCCATCCGGCCCGGCCGTTTTGGTTTACAAAAGACTCTGTCAGTGATTGTCTGAGTGAGTACACCAGTGCTGTCCGGCACCACGCCGCGCTGTCCCTGCAACCCTGCACCCCGGCCATCCAGCCTCCCCGTTACACCACCAAGACCCGGGATCACCAACCCCCCTACCCACGGAGGGGACAACATCCTAGCTGCTCCCTACCATCTCTCCCGGGATCCCCGTTACCAGCAGCGGTGGTGCCATCATCACCACGTCCCGTGGGTGGCGTCATGAACAATCTCCCCAACCAATCCATCCCTTTTCACTCACGGGTGAGGAGCGCTGCTCGAGTCCCCGGGTCCGGCCCACCGCTCGAGCCACCAAGCAGCAGCAGCAGAAGCCCCGGACCCGAGCGTGGCGAGCGCGTCCCCTCCGCCCGCGACACTTGTCTCTCTGGACTGGTCAGGTATATAGACTGTATTTGGGCAGCTTGGCCCCAGGTTTCAACCTTATAGTGCAATCATAGGGTCTGTGCGGTGGCTGCTCCGGAATTCAGTGCAATAATCCTCAGCTGGCCCACTACCCTGTAGAAGTGAATGGATCTTGGACTCAGCCAGCAACACCTTAACCAGATCGCCATATATAAGACCGAGTGCCGAAAAACACGTCCACTGACCCAAACACAGGGGAATTGGAGGGCAGGGAAAATGCCCACAATTGTGAGTCACCACTGATCAGTGAAATAACAAGAGGAAAGAGGACACAGGCGGAAATACAATTTGCAAGCTTCTGGAGACAAAGTGACTGCGATCTCCAGAAAACCGCTCCGGAAGAGGCAGTTTGGGTTCAGGTGAACTGTCAATCAATCTGGATTACGCTGTGACCCCAGCAGCCAATCACCAGCTAGCAGGAATTAACTCCTGCTAAACCGAAGAGCAGAGAGCACAAAACAGTCGATGCCCGACTCTGGCTGAGCAATTCAGACGCATTAGGTTCCTTGACAGACTCTGCAATGTGAGTAGAGTCTGGAGACGCCATGACACGGCAGATACTCACACATAGGCCTCCGCATAACACCTTCCCTCACCTAGGTTACACACAGCCGACCAGAAAACCCTAGTCGCCTCCCCCTGGGAAAGACAGACACACCAGTGGGCGGGACCAGACAGAAGGGAACGCCCACCTAGGGGTCTGGAGAGCCCGGGGTTAGGAGAAAGCAGTGGTTGGAGTTAGGAGGAAGGAGTGAGCAGTGGAGTTGAGTGGAGTGAAGTCCAGGCCTCTGCTTCAGGTCTGAGGCTGAACTGACAGGTGTCAGGGTCGGAGCCCGGACACATTGGCTAGGTGGCAGACGGTGGGCCCGTAGCTAGCAGGAGATGGGAAGACGGCTCGGCAGATCCGAGGTGGACCGTGACAGGGTTGGAGCCCGCCGGTACCGACACCGGAGACCCGACCGGAAACCGTGCACAGAAGGGGTTCTCGGACCCTGAAGCCAGGACCGGAACCAACGGCCTAGCTAATCAACCGATTGAGGGCAGGATTATAGGTCCTGTCCCAACCAAAGTCCCGAAAAGAGACAACCACCCACAGAGAGGGATAGGGCATCCGTCAGAGCCTGTAGATCCCATGGGTCAGCGTCAGCGGGCACGGCTCCCAACAGTATTACCGGGAGCGGACTCCCAAGTTCCAGACCGGGAATTCCACAACACTACAGCACAGTGCAGACGGAAGAGATACGGACCACCAGCCCCGGTGGGGGACCAGAATACACCCGGCCGCGGCAGCCGGCCACCACCAGCTTGGTTAATCAATGGACTTGTCTGACTTCTTTAATCGTGAGTAAGCTGAGACTCCCTGGTCTGACCAGGCGCACCGGTCCCTGCCATCACCGTCCCCTGCACCAAGTCACTGGGTCCCGGGGCAACAATCCCTACCCACGGAGGGGTTAACAACAAGCTGCCATCCCATCGCCCCGGGTGTCCCACAACAGCAGCAGTGGTGCCACATCTCACCACACACCGTGGGTGGCGTCACAGACAGTTTACTACCATCCCTGTGCAAATACGTCCCCTTTTAGTCGGAGTGTCCGCGCGACCCCCGGATCCGGCAGAACCCCTCAAGCCACATCGCGGATCTGGATCCGAGCAGCGCTGGCTGCTGGCACGGGGACGGCACATATCTATTATCTATCTATATATTAATCTATCAATCTACCGGT
The DNA here is from genome assembly GCF_048569485.1 of Anomaloglossus baeobatrachus. Lineage (NCBI taxonomy): Eukaryota > Metazoa > Chordata > Amphibia > Anura > Aromobatidae > Anomaloglossus > Anomaloglossus baeobatrachus. The sequence goes on along the minus strand of NC_134355.1, from coordinate 6,476,166 downwards.
CAGAGGAGACAAAAATTCAGCTCTTTGACTTTCTCATCTCGCTGTGTTTGGAGAAAGAAAATTCTGCTTTTGACCCAAAGAACACCATCCCCACTGTCAAGCATGGAGGGGGAAACATTATGTTTTTGGGGTGTTTCTCTGTTAAGGGCACAGGACTACTTCACCGCATCAATGGGACAATGAATGGAGCCATGTACCGTAAAATCCTGAGTGACCTCCTTCCCTCCACCGCGACATTAAAAATGGGTCGTGCTGGTTCTTCCAGCATGACAATGACCCAAAACATACAGCCAAGGCAACAAACGAGTGGCTCAAAAAGAAGCACATTAAAGTCATGGAGTGGCCTAGCCAGTCTCCAGACCTGAATCCCATAGAAAACCTATGGAGGAGCTGAAGCCCCGAGTTGCCAAGCAACAGCCTCAAAATCATAATGATTTAGAGATGATCTGCAAAGAGGAGAGGAGCAAAATCCTCCTGACATCAAACCTCATCATCAACTACAAAACCACCTGACTGCTGGGCGGCCAACAAGGGGACGGCCACCAAATATTAAGTCTTGTTTGCCAGAGGGATCCAATACTTATTTCTCTCTGCAAAATGCAAATACATTTATATAGTTTATACAATGGGATTTTCTGGATGTTATTTTGGATATTCTCTGTTAGATTTAACTGATCCTTAACATTATAGATTGTCCATGTCTGTGTTAGTTGGCAAACTTACAAAATCAGCGAGGGATCTAATACTTATTTCCTTCGCTATCTACTTGTATCTATGAGTGCCAGGCCGGACCCAGGGTTCTGTAGGGAGCTGTGATTTAGGGACTGATGGGACAGATAAGAGGATGACATGTGGGGTGTGACAGGACCGGACCTCGCCCAGAGGCTTCATCTCCCGACCAGTGATTCACGCTTCTCCTCATTCCCATCAGACGTGTGCAGATCTCTGCTGCCTCGTAATAAGCACCGGACGCATCGCCTTCCTCTGAGATTTGCTCGCTGGGGCGGGAAACTCAATCGGACAATGTTTATTTAATGAATTATTATTCTATGCTTATCAATCGCCAGCATATTCCATAGCGCTGTACAGACACTGTCCCCATCGGGACTCACAATCTATATTCCCTATCAGCCTTTACAGTGTGAGAGGAAACACGCGGAGAAGAAACAAATCCGCGCAGAGGTCGTTGTTGATGGGATTTGAAACCAGGACCCCAGAGTGTGACCACGGAGCCCCCGCACTGCCCAACAGTGGCCACAACAAGCTGCACAAAAACCACGGAGCCCCCGCACTGCCCAATAGTGGCCACAACAATCTGCATGAAAACCACGGAGCCCCGCACTGCCCAACAGTGGCCACAACAATCTGCATGAAAACCACGGAGCCCCGCACTGCCCAACAGTGGCCACAACAATCTGCACAAAATCCACGGAGCCCCCGCACTGCCCAACAGCGGCCACAGCAATCTATATGAAAACTACGTAGCCCCCGCACAGCCCAACAGTGGCCACAACAAGATGCATGAAAACTACGTAGCCCCCGCACAGCCCAACAGTGGCCACAACAATCTGCATGAAAACTATGTAGCCGCCGCACTGCCCAACAGTGGCCACAACAATCTGCACGAAAACCACAGAGCCCCCGCATTGCCCAACAGTGGCCACACCAAGCTACATGAAAACTATGTAGCCGCCGCACTGCCCAACAGTGGCCACAACAATCTGCACAAAATCCACGGAGCCCCCGCACTGCCCAACAGCGGCCACAGCAATCTATATGAAAACTACTGAGCCCCCGCACTGCCCAACAGTGGCCACAACAAGATGCATGAAAACTACGTAGCCCCCGCACAGCCCAACAGTGGCCACAACAATCTGCATGAAAACTATGTAGCCGCCGCACTGCCCAACAGTGGCCACAACAATCTGCACGAAAACCACGGAGCCCCCGCATTGCCCAACAGTGGCCACACCAAGCTACATGAAAACTATGTAGCCGCCGCACTGCCCAACAGTGGCCACAACAATCTACACGAAAACCACGGAGCCCCCACACTGCCCAACAGCGGCCACAGCAATCTATATGAAAACTACTGAGCCCCCGCACTGCCCAAGAGTGGCCACAACAAGATGCATGAAAACCACGGAGCCCCCACACTGCCCAACAGTGGCCACAACAAGCTGCATGAAAACCAGTCCCATATCCATATAATAACCATTATAAATGTTTGGTGCTGAACATTTCTGCTTCTACACCGTGTGCAGAATTATTAGGCAAGTTGTATTTTAGAGGATTTTTTTATTTATGATCAACAACTATGTTCTCAATCAGCCCACAAGACTCATAAATATCAAAGCTTAATATTTTTGGCAGTTGGAGGGGTTTTTAGATTTGGCTTCTTAGGAGGATCTGTTTTGCAGGTGACTATTACTGTGCAGAATTATTAGGCAACTTAATAAAAAACAAATCTATTCCCATCTCACTTGTTTATTTTCACCAGGAAACCAATATAACTGCACAAAATATAGAAATAAACATTCCTGACTGCAAAAACAAAACCCAAAAAATGAGTGCCCAATATATATATATATATAGCCCCCTTTCTTTCTGATGACCCTCAGCAGCCGCCATCCATAGATCCTGTCATTGCTTGATCTGTTTACCATCAACATTGCGTGCAGCAGCCACCGCAGCCTCCATCCACCGCAGCCTCCATCCACCGCAGCCTCCAGCCACCGCAGCCTCCAGACACCACAGCCTCCAGACACCGCAGCCTCCAGACACCGCAGCCTCCAGCCACCGCAGCCTCCAGACACCACAGCCTCCAGACACTGCTCCCAGAGGTGACTGTTTTCCCTCCCTGTAGAGCTCACATTTTATGAGGGACCACAGGTTCTCTATGGGGTTCAGATCAGGGGAACAAGGGGACCATGTCATTATTTTTTCATCTTTTAGACCTTTACTGGTCAGCCACGCTGTGGAGTAGTTGGATGCATGTGATGGAGCATTGTCCTGCATGAAAATCAAGTGTTTCTTGAACGATAGCGACTTCTTCCTGTACCACTGCTTGAAGAAGTTGTCTTCCAGAAACTGGCAGTAGGTCTGGGAGCTGAGCTTCCTCCGTCCTCAACCTGAAAAGGTCCCACAAGTTGATCTTTAATAATACGCTTGATTTTCCTCAATTCATGGGCAGTTATTTTGCCCCTTTTTGCCCAGTGCGCTTCTTGCGACCCTGTTGGCTATTTTCCATGAAACGCTTGATTGTTCGGTGATCACGCTTCAAAGGTTTGGCAATTTCCAGACTGCTGCGTCCCTCTGCAAGACATCGCACAATGTGGACTTTTCAGAGCCCGTCACATCTCTCTTCTGACCCATTTTGCCAAAGGAAAGGAAGTTGCCTAATAATGAAGCCCCCCTTATATAGGGTGTTGTGTCATTACACCGCACCCCTCCTCATTACAGAGACGCACATCACCGGAGTTACTGCATTGGTAGTTGTCTCTCAGCCTATACAGCTTGGAGTAGGACGACATGTATAACAACTATCATGTGACCACAATACTCATCTGCCTAATAATTCTGCACACAGTGTATATCGTCCAATTAGAGGTAATTAGTGCTCACTAAGAAAATAAGGTCCCAAACACAACATACAAGAAACTGGAAAAGAAGCAAAAACGCAACAACTAAAGGAATAAAAAGAAAGAGACGTAACGTAAAGGAGCTGAAGGGAGAAGAAAGAAAACTGCCCCTTATTACCCACATAAATCAGAAACCAGAAATGAACTCACCACCATCAGCAGTACTCCACATACACAGCCGTCCTCCTCCACCATCAGCAGTACTCCACATACACAGCCGTCCTCCTCCACCATCAGCAGTACTCCACATACACAGCCGTCCTCCTCCACCATCAGCGGCTCTCCACATACACAGCCGTCCTCCACCATCAGCAGCAGTACTCCACATACACAGCCGTCCTCCTCCACCATCAGCGGCTCTCCACATACACAGCCGTCCTCCTCCACCATCAGCAGTACTCCACATACACAGCCGTCCTCCTCCACCATCAGCAGTACTCCACATACACAGCCGTCCTCCTCCACCATCAGCAGTACTCCACATACACAGCCGTCCTCCTCCACCATCAGCAGTACTCCACATACACAGCCGTCCTCCTCCACCATCAGCAGTACTCCCCATACACAGCCGTCCTCCTCCACCATCAGCAGTACTCCACATACACAGCCGTCCTCCTCCACCATCAGCAGTACTCCACATACACAGCCGTCCTCCTCCACCATCAGCAGTACTCCACATACACAGCTGTCCTCCTCCACCATCAGCAGTACTCCACATACACAGCCGTCCTCCTCCACCATCAGCAGTACTCCACATACACAGCCGTCCTCCTCCACCATCAGCAGTACTCCACATACACAGCCGTCCTCCTCCACCATCAGCAGTACTCCCCATACACAGCCGTCCTCCACCATCAGCAGCTCTCCACATACACAGCCGTCCTCCACCATCAGCAGCTCTCCACATACACAGCCGTCCTCCACCATCAGCAGTACTCCACATACACAGCCGTCCTCCACCATCAGCAGTACTCCACATACACAGCCGTCCTCCTCCACCATCAGCAGCTCTCCACATACACAGCCGTCCTCCACCATCACCAGCTCTCTCCACATACACAGCCGTCCTCCTCCACCATCAGCAGCTCTCCACATACACAGCCGTCCTCCTCCACCATCAGCAGCTCTCTCCACATACACAGCCGTCCTCCTCCACCATCAGCAGTACTCCACATACACAGCCGTCCTCCTCCACCATCAGCAGTACTCCACATACACAGCCGTCCTCCTCCGCCATCAGCAGTACTCCACATACACAGCCGTCCTCCTCCACTATCAGCAGTACGCCACATACACAGCCGTCCTCCACCATCAGCAGCTCTCCACATACACAGCCGTCCTCCTCCACCATCAGCAGCTCTCCACATACACAGCCGTCCTCCACCATCAGCAGCTCTCTCCACATACACAGCCGTCCTCCTCCACTATCAGCAGCTCTCTCCACATACACAGCCGTCCTCCTCCACCATCAGCAGTACTCCACATACACAGCCGTCCTCCTCCACCATCAGCAGTACTCCACATACACAGCCGTCCTCCTCCACTATCAGCAGTACGCCACATACACAGCCGTCCTCCTCCACCATCAGCAGCTCTCCACATACACAGCCGTCCTCCACCATCAGCAGCTCTCCACATACACAGCCGTCCTCCTCCACTATCAGCAGCTCTCTCCACATACACAGCCGTCCTCCTCCACCATCAGCAGTACTCCACATACACAGCCGTCCTCCTCCACCATCAGCAGTACTCCACATACACAGCCGTCCTCCTCCACTATCAGCAGTACGCCACATACACAGCCGTCCTCCTCCACCATCAGCAGCTCTCCACATACACAGCCGTCCTCCACCATCAGCAGCTCTCCACATACACAGCCGTCCTCCTCCACCATCAGCAGCTCTCTCCACATACACAGCCGTCCTCCTCCACCATCAGCAGTACTCCACATACACAGCTGTCCTCCTCTACCATCAGCAGCTCTCCACATACACAGCCGTCCTCCTCCACCATCAGCAGCTCTCCACATACACAGCCGTCCTCCTCCACCATAAGCAGCTCTCCACATACACAGCCGTCCTCCTCCACCATCAGCTCCATATTAACCGGTCTATATAACAGTTTCCACATATTGCAGTTCTTCCTTATCAGCAGGATTATGGAAGTAGCCACCGACCCCAGCGTTCATACACCTCTTCCAGCAAAGTCAAATCCTTCACCTCCTCTGCCCTCAACTCCTCGGCCCTCACCTCCTGAGCCTTCACCTCCTCAGTCCTCACCTCCTCAGTCCTCACCTCCTCAGTCCTCACCTCCTCAGTCCTCACCTCCTCAGTCCTCACCTCCTCAGCCCTCACCTCCTGAGCCTTCTCCTCCTCAGCCCTCACCTCCTCATCCCTCACTTCCTCAGCCCTCACCTCCTCAGTCCTCATCTCCTCAGTCCTCATCTCTTCAGTCCTCACCTCCTCAGCCCTCACTTCCTCAGCCCTCGCCTCCTCAGCCCTCACCTCCTGAGCCTTCTCCTCCTCAGCCCTCACCTCCTCATCCCTCACTTCCTCAGCCCTCACCTCCTCATCCCTCACTTCCTCAGCCCTCGCCTCCTCTGCCCTCATCTCCTCAGCCCTCACCTCCTGAGCCTTCTCCTCCTCAGCCCTCACCTCCTCATCCCTCACTTCCTCAGCCCTCACCTCCTCAGCCCTCACTTCCTCAGCCTTCTCCTCCTCAGCCCTCACCTCCTCATCCCTCACTTCCTCAGCCCTCACCTCCTCAGCCCTCACCTCCTCAGCCGTCACCTCCTCAGTCCTCACCTCCTCAGCCCTCACCTCCTCAGCCCTCGCCTCCTCAGCCCTCACCTCCTCATCCCTCACTTCCTCAGCCCTCACCTCCTCAGTCCTCATCTCCTCAGTCCTCATCTCTTCAGTCCTCACCTCCTCAGCCCTCACTTCCTCAGCCCTCGCCTCCTCTGCCCTCACCTGCTGAGCCTTCTCCTCCTCAGCCCTCACCTCCTCAGTCCTCATCTCCTCAGTCCTCATCTCTTCAGTCCTCACGTCCTCAGCCCTCACTTCCTCAGCCCTCGCCTCCTCTGCCCTCACCTCCTGAGCCTTCTCCTCCTCAGCCCTCACCTCCTGAGCCTTCTCCTCCTCAGCCCTCACCTCCTCAGCCCTCACCTCCTCAGTCCTCACCTCCTCAGCCCTCACCTCCTCTGCCCTCACCTCCTGAGCCTTCTCCTCCTCAGCCCTCACCTCCTTAGCCCTCACTTCCTCAGCCCTCGCCTCCTCTGCCCTCACCTACTCTGCCCTCACCTCCTGAGCCTTCTCCTCCTCAGCCCTCATCTCCTGAGTCCTCAGACACAGACATCTTTCTTTTATTTCCTGTCAGAAAAGACTCGGAAATTTCCTCTCTGCGGCTTCACTTCCTTTAACCATAAAAGGCAAAGGTAGTTTTGAGAATGGCCAGCAGAGGTCAGTGTAGATGCTACAACTCTCAGAGCCAGGCTTCAGAAGGCACAGGTAATGTCCAACATCATAGAGAAACACAAGGCCCATCAGTGGACAGTCTAGTAGTGTCTACTCTGGGCCACTACGCAAAAACTATTGTCCATGTGTCTCAATGGCCGTACAGCTGTCTGCCTCCGACCCCCAGACTACAGTGACTCTCATTATTCCCTCACCCAGCCTAGTCCAGGCCTCGGAGCACAACCACCCTCACCATATCCTCATCCAGCCCGGTACCTGCACAGGAAATACCACAGCCTTACAACAGGATAACCCAATCATGTACGGTATTTGTCTTTACAGAAATAGGACATTAATTCTGCATCATGATTCTTTAGTTAGAAGAACAATTTCAAAGAATTGTGTTCCTCATCGTGTATCTTTCCATGCTTAGGGTAAAGATGGCCATACGCCGGGGATATCTGTCAGCTGAATGCAAGTCTTTACAAAGAAGAGAATAGGGTCACTTGCTGCCAGATTCATCGGTTCCCTCCAGACATCTCTGTCCATTTTAAACATGTCTTCCCTGTGTTCTCTCCAATTCAATCCATTCCTTACTTCTGTCCTCCTCCAGACTCCTCTGTCCTCCTCCTCCATACTTCTCTGTCCTCCTTCTCCAGTCTCCTCTGTCCTAGTCCTCCAGACTGTTCTGTTCTCCTTCTCCAGACCTCTTTGTCCTCCTCCAGACTCCTTTGTCCTCCTCCTCCAGACTCATCTGACCTCCTTCTCCAGAGTCATCTGTCCTACTCTTCCAGACTCCTCTGTTTTTATCCAGAGTTCTCTGTCCTTTCTATAATCCTCTGTCTTGTCCCCATAAGACGCCTTTGTCCTCCTCCAGACTCCTCTGTCACATCAGATTTCTATGTCCTCTCCAAATACCCATTTCCTCTCCAGAATTCTCCCATATTATTCCAGATTCTTCTGTATGACTTTCAGACTCCTCTGTTCCTATCAGATTTCTTTGTCCTTGCAGACAACTTTGCTCTCTCAGACTCCACTTTCACGCACCGGACTCGTCCGTATCCTGCAGACATCTCTGATCCCCTCAGCTGTTTCCTCCAATCCCTGTTACGTCACCACCGGAGTCCGCTCCAGCGACTTCTGCTCCGATCGCCAGGCGACGCTGTGTTCCTGCCGTGGATGGTGCTGGTGATGGGAGAGGAGTCGATGCCAGCGGCACCAGTGGGCGCAGGCTCCAATCACCGATCATCCACTGGGCTGGGTTATCTTGGGATCTGCAGTACCGCTGGATGACTGTGGGTGGCGTGTCCTCCAGCTGAAGTTGCCAGCGTTCAGCTACAGCCAATGGGAAGACACCACACCCTTCTTATTCCCCCTCCTGTCACATGACCACTGCCAGAGATAGTTCTGATTTCCTGGCTCCTGTTCTGCCCTATTCTGTTTTGTGATTCCTGTGTGCTGACTTCTGCGTGTTTTCTGACTACCCTCCTGCTGCCTGCTGTTTTTGTACCTCGCTGCCCGATCCGGATTTGACCTCTGCTCCGTTTTCTGATTACGTCCTTGTCTGCCGATTCTGTCCCTGTTCTGCTATTCCTGGTTTGACCCTGCCTGACGACTACTCTCATCGGACTGCAGCCTTCCACAGGTAGTGATCTCCAGGGCCCTGTGTAATTCCAAATCCCTGTATAGGGGTTAAAGGGTTTCAGGGTTCTGGGGGTCCTGCTTGGTGAGTGGCTTCCCTCTAGTCTGTCCATTACATCCCCCCTGAGTCTGTTGATCCAGGCAGGCGTTACAATCCCCTTGTCCTGTCCAGATCCCTCTATCATTTCCAGACCCTTCTATCCCATCAAAAATCATGTTGGCCTACGTAACTTTGCGCTTCACTCCAACGAGATGACTCTTACAATGGGAGAACGTGCCTTCTGTCCAGCTGGCCGCAGACATTAGATGAAAGTCGGACTCTACAAACACCTTCATTAATAATTATCCAACAAATGGGTTAAACTTTTACATGAATGAACATTTTCAAGGCAGGTGGTAAATTAATTAAATGTCCATTATTATGTAAAGGTCTCACCTCATTGACCAGACATCTAAGCACCAGTCATCCATGAGACAGCTGAGCAAACGCTTATGTCTATAGAACTACGCCAATGCTAAAGACCCGTGAGGACAACAGGGAGAATAATGAAGTAGCCCCACTCAACAACTATGGGTTCAGACTTATGTGCCGACCAATCCAGTAGGAAGCCTCCAGGTCTGGTAGAAGTTTATGATAATGTTATTATACGGACAGGGGGAGTGTGGTGCTGAAGGACAGCCATGATGGATCAGGAAGTGATATGGAAACCATAGGTTCTTTTCATATGTTGGACACTTCTGAGCTGATATGCACTGTTTGGAGAAGATTAGACACCTCCAGACCAAGAACCCAGCAAGTTACAGTGTATAACAAAAGTCCATCCAACGTTCCTTTACCGTGCCTCCACCCTGAGTCCTGGAGGAGCAGCTTAGAAAGTCTGTGAACCTCTAACTGTTATTGTGACCTTGATCTCCATGTAGAATATAAATCATCTTCCAGCATCTCACCATCGATGGATGGATAGACGGATGGATGGATAGATGGATGGATGGATAGACGGATGGATGGATAGACGGATGGATGGATGAATGGATGGATAGACGGATGGATGGATAGACGGATGGATGGATGAATGGATGGATGGATAGACGGATGGATGGATGAATGGATGACAGACAGGTGGATGGATAAATGGATGGATAGACAGATGGACAGATGGATGAATGGAAGGATGATGATTGGATGGATAGATGCATGGATGGACAGATGGATAGACGGACGGATGGATAAATGGATGACAGACAGATGGATAGACAGATGGATGAATGGAAGGATGATTGGACAGATGGATGGCTAGACTAAAGGATGGAAGGATGAATGGATCGACGGACAGATAGATGGATGAATCAATGAACAGACGGAAAGATGGATGGATAGATGGATAGACGGATGGATGGATAGAGGGATGGATGGATGGATAGACGGATGGATGGATAGACTTGATGGATGAATGGATGACAGACAGGTGGATGGATAAATGGATGGATAGACAGATGGACAGATGGATGAATGGAAGGATGATGATTGGATGGATAGATGCATGGATGGACAGATGGATAGATGGATAGACTGACGGATGGATAAATGGATGACAGACAGATGGATAGACAGATGGATGAACGGAAGGATGATTGGACAGATGGATGGCTAGACTAAAGGATGGAAGGATGAATGGGTGGACGGACAGATAGATGGATGAATCAATGAACAGACGGAAAGATGGATGGACTGACAGATGGATGGATAGACTGATGGATGGAAGAACGAATGCATGAATGGACGGACGGATGTATAGATGGATGAATGAACGGACGGACAGATGGATGGTTGGATGGATAGATGGACGGATGGATGGACGGACGGGCAGATGGGTGGATGGATACATAACTTTATAAATGAGACCTATTCTTCTATACCGGATCTATGGACCTAAACATAATTTCAGCTGACGTTCCTTGACGTCCCTGACCCTTCTCTTTCCCTCTGTCCAGATCTTCTCAGTATCCGTTGGATGAGATGTTTTATGGACTCCGGTTTGTTCTTTGCTCCTCGGCAGTAGAGGAATTCTCTCTATTTGGCCGTAGAGTAAGTCTACTGAAAACAGAAAAGTCTCCAGAGAGTGGAGGGAACACGATGAACTTTCTTGTCTTCTCATGTAGTAAACAGATCAATGACTGGAGTAAAGTTCACCGGGTCGCTGGCTGGACCATGAGGGCCTCTAACTGGGCCAGAGCGGATTACACAACTAGGAATCCAAATCATCACAACATGAGAAAAAAATGACCATTCAGCAGCCGTGAAAGACCCAAGAAATGTCATGAAGTCATAATCTGGAAGGGCGGAGGTCACTATTATCCTGGAGCTAGGATCTGGAATCATTGCCGTCCCTGAAAATCTCCTGTATAGGATCGCAATAAGGAACGTCAGGACAGTGAAGGGTTAATATGCAGCGGATGTTACTGTCCCGGGACCAAAGATTCCAGATTATAGTAGAAATTGTTATAATTTTATATTTGCTTTTTAATATTACAACGCGGCCAGGATCTTTTTTTTTTTAGACCTTAGTTTTGGGTGACGCAATAGAGGATACAGGAGATCCAATCAAAGCCGAATTTTTTTTTAAAAACATCTACAGCTCAGAGGTCCAGATAGAAGCAGCCGACAGTAAACCCCAATATTCGGGTCTGCAGGAGAGGTGGGGGCAGAGACGGCACTAAGCAGATGAAGCCGATGCCAGATGAGCCCCCCCCACAGGAACTCTCAGCCCCAATGTAAAGGAATGTTGTATTCTTATTTATTTTACAGACTTATATAGCGCTATTAATTCCACAGCGCTTTACAGATGTGATTGTCATTGTCCACATTGGGGCTCACAATCTAAATTCCCCATCGCTATGTCTTTGAAGTGAGGGAGAAAACCAGAGGAAACTCACAAAAACAGGGGGAGAACATACAAAATCCTTGTAGATGTCATTCTTAGTGGGATTTGAACCCAGGACACCAGAGCTGCAAGGCTGCAGTACTAACCACTGAGCCACCAGGCTGCTCTGTAAAGAGAATGGGTCAGAGACTAAAATAACAGGACACCAATAATGAATACATCACCAGAACCATCAAAAGTACATTAAAATGGCACCATAACCAACATCAGTAAATTACCAGATTACTAGAACCACCAACAGTAGATAAATGCATCACCAGAATCTTCATCAGTACATAAATATATAACAAAAACCACATGCATTAAATGAATACAACATCAGTACCATCCTCAGTACATGAATAGTTCACCAGAATCACCACCAGTACATGAATATATCACCAGAATCATCAACAGTACATGAATACAGCCCCAGAACCACCATCAGTACATGCATACATCATAAGAACCACCATCAGTACATAAATACATCACCAGCATCACCATCAGTACATGAATACATCACCAGAATCACTATCAGTACATGAATAAGCGCCAGAACCACCATCAGTACATGAATACAGCGCCAGAACCACCATCAGTACATGAATACAGCGCCAGAACCACCATCAGTACATGCATACATCATCAGAACCACCATCAGTACATGAATACAGTGACAAGCAAAAGGGTATCAATATTTAGAACTTTTGACATTAAGGCTCCATATCTCACCATCCACTACAGCTTTGAGTGTGAGACGACCTTCATTTTATAGACAATCATCTTGGCTTCTCATACATATATTTGACTTGCAACTATTTAGCATATGATTAGTTATGCAGACCCTTGTGATGTCACTGTATTATTACTGTTTTGCTTCTGGTGGTGGAAAATATTTTCTTCCTGTATTCTACAAATTAAAATCAGTGATGGGTTAACCCAGACTGTAAAATTCGGGATCTGTAAAGATACCTAATATCCATGCACCGACCCCCAAACACGAAGTTCTCAGGGAACGCCATGTAACTATCCAGATTTGGCCACCTGGATGATTAAAAAAAAAAAATAAGATAAAGGAAAGAAAAATTAAATATGGAATAAAGCAGGAGCGTTATACTTACTGAGTCTCCCGCGTGGCTGTAACTCGACTTCTGGGACTGCTCATTAACCTCATACATATTCACTGCTTCCTCCGCCTACTGTCAGTCCCTGCGTCTCTGATTGGTTGCAGTCAGACTGCGCCCCCACCCTGTGTGACAGTGTGACTGATTGCTTGGAATCACACACGCTGTCTGTATCTCTATAGTTGTTCTAAATAAATAAAAAAATTGGCGTAGGATCCCCCATATTGTGATACCCAGCACAGATAAAGCAGACAGCTCAAAATAAGAGGAACCGTATGCAGCTTTTATTTTAATTATTCAAATAAATCATTTTAAAAGCTGGCATGCAGTCCCCCAGTTTTGATACCCAGCCATGATAAAGCTGACAGCTGGGGGATGGTATTCTCAAGCTGGGGAGACCCACGGTTACTGGGCCCAACCAGCCTAAAAATAGCAGCCTGTAGCCTCCCAGAATTGTCGCATCCATTAGATGCGACAATCCTGGCACTGTACCAGGCTCTTCTTGATTGCCCTGGTGTGGTGCAACTGCGTTAATATAAGGTGGTAATGACAGCTCAACGCTGTGACTAAGCCCTAGATTAGTAATGTAAGGCGTCTATGAGACACCCCATTTTACTAATCTGTAAATGTAAAGAAACAAACACTGAAAAACCCCTTTATTTGGAATCACATACAAAAACCCCACCCTCTTTCCCCAATTTATTAACCCAAAATGCCCATTTCTGATGTAAACCACACGAGGTCCCCCTATGATTCTGGCTCTGCTACATACTGAAGTCACAGTATCTGATCTGTGAATTAAGTATCTGAAGATCTGCATCTCGTCGCAAAAAAAACCCACAAAAACGTTTTTTTGTGTGTTAATTTGTGCCATGAGATGCAAATTTGGTGCTGAAATGTCTGCGCCAAATTTCTGCACCAAATTTGCATCTCCTGGCAGAAAGCTGCACCAAAACGGAGTCAAAACTGTTTTTGTGCATTTTTTTTTTGCTAAGAGATGCAGATTTGGTGCTGAAATGTATACACCATATTCCTGCACCAAATCTACATCTTCTGACAAAAAAAAATCATCAAAACTTCATTTTTTGCCAGAAGATGCAGATTTGGTGCAGGAATATGGTGTATACATTTCAGCACCAAATCTGTATTTCTTGTAAAAAAAACCCCAACAAAACATGTTTTTCTGCCAGGAGATGCAGGTCTGTGAACTCACTTCACCTGAGGTCAGATTACCTGCGGTCACAGGTGGGGTACCGTGGGAACAGCTGCAGCACAGTCAGTCTCTGCCTGAAGCCACAGCGTACAGACATGTTCTGTGCCGACGCGCTATGACTTCAGTAATGTAGCAGAGCTGGAATCGTCGAGGGACCTCATATGGATAATGTCGGAACTGGGTGTTTGGGGTTAATAAATTGAAGAAAGAGGGGTTGTTTTTTTTGTATTTTATTTCAAATACAGGATTTTTTTGGCGTTTCTGTTTATTTCTTTTCACTTACAGATTAGTATTGGGGGGTCTTTATTATGGCTGGGCATCAAAATTAAGGCGGACCGCACGCCGTTTTTTAAAATTCTTTATTTAAATCATTTTTTTTAAAAAAAAGTCGCATATGGTCCCTCTTCTTTTGATACACAGCCAAGATAAACACACGGCTGGAGCTCCAGCCGGTAGCTGTATGCTTTATCTGTGCTGGGTCACAATATGGGCAGACATTACACCAATTTATTTATTTATTTATTTATTTTTACACTCCTATAGAGATGCAGATATCGTGTGTGATTCTTACTAATCACAGACGCTGTCACACAGAGTGGGGCGCACGATCTGACTGCAACCAATCAGAGACGCCAGGACTGCCAGTGGGCAGGGGAAGCAGTGAATATGTATGAGTGTTAATGAGCGGCCCCAGAAGTAGTGTTACAGCCGCGCAGGTGACTCGGTAAGAATAACGCGCCTGCTCTAATCCCCTAGCCCTTTTACTACCATTTTAAAACATAATATTCGGGTCCCGATAGACTTATATGGGGATCGGCATACGAGCTGATATTCGGGATTAATTCTGGTGTCGGGCCATTTTTATAAAAAAATCTGGTTGGACCCGCCGATCCCAAATATCTGCAGGTTCACCCATCTCTAATTATAACCTGTTATAACATTCCCTAATAGCTCAGTATGTGATTAGGTTGATTTCCAAAGTGAAAGTCACTGGCTTAAATCGAGGAGCTGCCATGAGGAAGAGTTCTCAGCCAAGCAAAATACCAAACTGCCTCACGTGAGGCCATGACAGGTGGAAGAAAAAGAAATGACGTCCGTCCATCCATTCACAAGCCAAGAGGTGACGTCCAGACAAGTCACTCATCACAAGGTCTATCAGTTCTGGAGACACCCGGCAGTGGAGGAGGCTCGTCTGCTCCATAATAGTGAGATCATAGACGTCTATGAAGCACCGAGCGACGTGCGTTACACAAGTCTGGAACGGGGGTCCGAAAAAAGGTGAAGAAGCCGCAACTTCCATATCATCATAAGGCGCGTTGGCTCGAGATTACAAAGAAGAAAGAAGAAGATTGAAAACAGGACATCTGGAGCGATGAGAAGAAAGTCAAGAGACAGCTCTGACGGGGGAAATGGGTTTAAAAGAAATAAAGGAAGAAGCTTGATGATACGGGGATGTTTATGACTCGCCCACCCCAGGGCTATGGGACACCCGGTGCCGGGCCGGACTAGTCCGGTGGCAGTCAGTGGTGGCTGGGCCCGGCTCCGTGGCCCTGGTGGGTGTCAGTATAATATGTGGCTAGGTGAATAAAGTTTGTGTTCGTGACGCCACCTGTGGTATGCGGCTAATAGGCCGCCGCTGCTGTATGAGGCCTCCGGGGGGATGTTATAGCAGCAATGGTGGTATTGCTCCCCACAGGTGGAGCAATGCCCGGGGCACTGTTGGTGCTTGTGAGTGTCTATGCAGATGAAATAACAGAGGCAACTTCAAGGGTGCAGTTCAAGTTCTTTACTCACAGTTCTTGTCGGGGTCCAGGGCCCTTGGACTGCTGGGACCACTGTCAGGGACCTCCGCCGTTTCTGGGTGATTCTGAGAGTAAAAGCCGGTACCCTTCTCTTAGTGTCTCTATCTTCTGCTGTCTTCCTTAGCCTTGCCTTTGATAGGATAAACCTGGCTTGGCCTCCACTACAGCCTCCAGGCTGGGGGGTCACCTGTCGGCTGATTACCCCTTTTCTGGAAGTTCTGCTATGGGTTCTGGCTCGGGGAGTTTACAACGTTCCCTGGGCCTCGGTTTTTACTGTTTGGAGATGATCTTTGCACTCCTCCGGTTTCTAGGGACCGTCCCCTGCTGCAGCTTGATCCCTCCACCGATGTTCTTGTGGAACAGGCCACCGCAGCTCTAAACTGCCCTGGACAGCTCTACAGACTACCCGTGGCCCTGCGACTCCTTCTGTTCTCTGCGTGGTGTCACCTGGACCTCTGGGTCCCAGGATCTTCACCAGGAAGCGTCTCTTTTCTTCTTTCTAGCCCCTGACTGACTTGGGGCTTTTCTCTCCTTTCTCTTCTCCTCCTTGCCTGCCTCCAGCAGGCCTCCTCCTCCTTCCCCACTTTCTCTCGTTCTCCAACTACATGCTCACTCTCTCACTCCCTGAGGTAGACTACTTCAACTTGACCTTCCTCTCTGTGTCTGCTCTCAGATGGCTCCTCCCACCTCCCCAATTGCCCTGTTCTACCCTATAGGAGCAGGGATGGGTCTTACGACCCCTCCCAGCATGCAGCATGGGAGGGTTGCCTGCCACTTTCCCTGGTCCCAGTGTGTTCCTAGCAATGGGTGTAGTGTGGATTTACCAGGGGACCGGAGTTCACTCTCTTCCTCTCCCAGAATGGGGCATCACACCGCTGATGGGGTGCAATGACCTGTGGCAACGGAAGCCTCAGGGGCGCCACATTTACAGCCAAAGGTATTGGATACTTGGACAGGATGGATGGTGGTCTCAATGCTGAGTTATATTTGAGGATCCTACAAGACGAATTACTTCATACACTCGAGTACTATGGGTATGAAAAGGACGACGTAGTGTTCCAGCAGGACAACGACCCGAACCATACGGCGAGATTGGGGAAGAAATGGGTCAATGACAATGAAGTAGAGGAGCTGGATTGTCCCCACAGTTCCCAAACCTCAACCCAATTCAACACTGGTGTGTGAAGAAAAAGCCGTATACATCCCCAAGAGAGCGACCAGTATACACCAACACTAGGAACATGTAGAAGAGACCTGACCAGTATACACCAACACTGGGAACATGGAGAAGAGACCTGACCAGTATACACCAACACTGGGAACATGGAGAAGAGACCTGACCAGTATACACCAACACTGGGAACATGGAGAAGAGACCTGACCAGTATACACCAACACTGGGAACATGGAGAAGAGACCTGACCAGTATACACCAACACTGGGAACGTGGAGAAGAGACCTGACCAGTATACACCAACACTGGGAACATGGAGAAGAGACCTGACCAGTATACACCAACACTGGGAACATGGAGAAGAGACCTGACCAGTATACACCAACACTGGGAACATGGAGAAGAGACCTGACCAGTATACACCAACACTGGGAACGTGGAGAAGAGACCTGACCAGTATACACCAACACTGGGAACATGGAGAAGAGACGTCACCAGTATACACCAACACTGGAAAAGTGTGGGAACGTGGAGAAGAGACCTAACCAGTATACACCAACACTGGGAACGTGGAGAAGAGACCTAACCAGTATACACCAACACTGGGAACAAGGAGAAGAGACCTAACCAGTATACACCAACACTGGGAACATGGAGAAGAGACCTGGCCAGTATACACCAACACTGGGAACATGGAGAAGAGACCTGACCAGTATACACCAACACTGGGAACATGGAGAAGAGACGTCACCAGTATACACCAACACTGGAAAAGTGTGGGAACGTGGAGAAGAGACCTAACCAGTATACACCAACACTGGGAACGTGGAGAAGAGACCTGACCAATATACACCAACACTGGGAACGTGGAGAAGAGACCTGACCAGTATACACCAACACTGGGAAATGTGGAGAAGAGACCTCACCACTATACACCAACACTGAAAACGTGTAGAAGAGACCTGACCAATATAAACCAACACTGGGAACGTGGAGAAGAGACCTGACCAGTATACACCAACACTGGGAACATGGAGAAGAGACCTGACCAGTATACACCAACACTGGGAACGTGGAGAAGAGACCTGACCAGTATACACCAACAGTGGGATCATGTAGAACCAGGATCAGTACATTAATACAATACATGAATACATCACCACCATCAACATGAATACATCACCAGAACCACCATCAGTACATGACTACATTACATAGCTCATTATAGCAATCAATTGGAATGTCAGGTCAGCCCAATATACATTTGTATCTATGATCCTTCAACGGCTGTCGTGGTGTACGTAGCCCTCCTGCGGTGATGATCACACTCGGGGCCATGTCTTCTCTTTATGCAGCTTTCCTTTTGTGTGCTCAGATCTCGGCCCCCTTCAATACTCAGCTGCCGTTCATGACCTCTGTGCAGACTGTAGATATCTGGGTGCCATCTTGTCCTCCTCACCTTCTGCACATTTAGTGTCCGTGCTCCTCAGGTCCTTTTACTTGCAGTGGAGAGGAGGGAAGGGGATTACCAAATTCCTGTGATGTCCATTCTGGTAGATGAAAGGGCAGAATTATCTCTCCAGCTGGACAGTGACCTGCGCCCTCCCGGTGACACCTCCATGACAGCGGCCATGCTGTGTGGTGAGAGGTGCCGGCTGAGGCTCCAGGTGATGGCGACAAAACTAATAAATTATCAGAGAAGAGTCAGGAGCCAGATCCGGGGAAACGGCGAGGAACACATACGACTTATTCACATCCCACTATCGTCGGGCCCCGCATCAAACCCCCCCGGGCAACCAGATACATAAAACCTTCGCCGTCAGTTCCAACATTTCCCAGATTTACCAATTTATGACCAGGTGTTTTTTTTTCACAGATGCGAGTATGAAGTCCCACTGACAGGTTATTGGTCCGATTTACAGCAGCACCGTCCTCTCCACACCTAGATCTGAGCTGATCCCTGTGATCACTGGGATCACAGCGGGAGATACAGTCATCAGGGGATCACTGGAAACAATGTATTCAGTCCCCAGGTCTGAAAAGTAACGCACCGGCCTGCAAATGTACACCCTCTGGGCCTACGAAGGAACCCACCAGCTCGCATGTCTACACCCTCCGATGGAATGCACTGACCCACAAGGGTACACCCTCTAATAGAACGCACCGAACCGCAAGGTTACACCCTCCGATGGAACGTACCCACCCACAAAGGTACACCCTCCGATGGAACGCACCGACCCACAAGGGTACACCCTCCGATGGAACGCACCAACCCACAAGGGTACACCCTCCGATAGAACGCACCGACCCACAAGGGTACACCCTCCGAGGGAACGCACCGAACCACAAGGTTATACCCTCCAATGGAACACACTGAACCACAAGGTTATACCCTCCAGTGGAACACACCGAACCACAAGGTTACACCCTCTGATGGAACGCACCCACCCACAAGGGTACACCCTACGATGGATTGTATTGGCCCACATGGCTACACCCTCCAATGGAACACACCGAACCACAAGACTACACCTTCTGAAGGAACGCACCAGCTTGCAATGATATACCCTCCGATAGAAAGCATCGGCTCGCATGACTACTATCTTCGATAAAACACATGGCTCGCATGGCTACACACTCTGATGGAACGCACCTGCCCACATGTCTACACCCTCTGATGGAACGCAGCGGCCCACAAGGTTACACCCTTTGATAAAACACACCGGCCCTCATGGCTACACCCTCTGATGGAACGCAGTAGCCCACTTGGCTATACCCTGAGATAGGGCACACCAAACTATGAATCTATTCCACAATTTCTGTCTAACACCATGATGTTTATGTTCATTCTTCACAGCTTCTGACCACATCTTACTTTCCTCATTGAGACATGATCTGGGTGTCCATGTGTTTGTGAGTCTTGGTGGGAGTACAGCCCCCATCATGCTCTAGTCTGTACTCCCTCCAGCCCTCCGTGGAGACCCCAGCAGTGGGGGGATCGGACGTGACACTTCTCATTCTTTTTGGACTCCATTTTTTCATTCACAGGGACAGGAGGGTAAACACGCGGCCTGTGTCAGCTGTCAGAGGAATGTGTGCTCCACAGCAGCGCTCATCCTGGACGGACAAGCTCAATATTCTCCTCCAGAAATATTCAGGGCAAAAGACAACAACAAAACCAAAGACCGATGGACCCAAAGAAAAACTATGCACCGATCCACCCACACATACCACTGATCTGCTCCCCTCATGTACACCCCTAATCCATGTATAGCACTAATGCTCCCATATATACCCCTAGTGCTGTTATATATACCCCTAGTGCTGTTATATATCCCTATATATATTATATTCCGCATTTTTCCACGTTACACGCACAAACTGAAATTAATGGGATTTTATGTGACACCAGCACTGAGCACAAGTATCTGTGACGTGGAAAGGGAAGGATTCCTAGTGTTCTAAATATTTTAAAAATATAAATCTGAATATTGTGACGTGCATTAGTATTCAACCCCCTGTAGTCTGATCCCTTAAAAAAATTCCATTGCCCCAGAAGTCCTGTAATCCGTACATTGCCTCCTCCTGGATGATTTCTTCTCAGTATAACTACTATAAAAAGCCATTCTGTGAAGACCTCAGAGGTTTGTGTGAGAAGATCAGGGATCAAACATCATGAAAGCCGATGAGCCCACCAAACAGGTCAGGGATAAAATTGTGAGGGCTAAAGCAGGGTTAGGTTATAGAAAATTGCCCAAGCTCTGACCATCTCATGGAGCATCCATCATCCAAACATGGAAGGAGAATGGCACAACTGCAAACCTAAAAGACATGGCATCCACCGAAACTGACATCTCAAGAAGAAGATCACTAATGAGAGAAGCAGCCAAGTGGCGCATACTCTGGACGAGCCACACAGATCCCAGCTCAGGGGGAGAATCTGTCCACAGGACGAGCAGAGATCACAGCTCAGGAGGAGAATCTGTCCAAAGGAGGAGCCACAGAGATTCCAGCTCAGGGGGAGAATCTGTCCACAGGACGAGCAGAGATCACAGCTCAGGAGGAGAATCTGTCCAAAGGAGGAGCCACAGAGATTCCAGCTCAGGGGGAGAAACTGTCCACAGGACGAGCAGAGATCAAAGCTCAGGGGAGAATCTGTCCACAGGACAAGCAGAGATCACAGCTCAGGAGGAGAATCTGTCCACAGGACGAGCAGAGATCACAGCTCAGGGGAGAATCTGTCCATAGGAAGAGCAGAGATCACAGCTCTGGTGGAGAATCTGTCCACAGGACGAGCAGAGATCACAGCTCAGGAGGAGAATCTGTCCACAGGACGAGCAGAGATCACAGCTCTGGTGGAGAATCTGTCCACAGGATGAGCAGAGATCACAGCTCAGGAGGAGAATCTGTCCACAGGACGAGCAGAGATCACAGGTCAGGAGAGAATCTGTCCACAGGATGAGCAGAGATCACAGCTCAGGGGGAGAATCTGTCCACAGGACGAGCAGAGATCACAGCTCAGGAGGAGAATCTGTCCACAGGACAAGCAGAGATCACAGCTCAGGGGGAGAATCTGTCCACAGGACGAGCAGAGATCACAGCTCAGGAGGAGAATCTATCCACAGGACGAGCAGAGATCACAGCTCAGGGGGAGAATCTGTCCACAGGACGAGGAGAGATCACAGCTCAGGAGGAGAATCTGTCCACAGGACAAGCAGAGATCACAGCTCAGGGGGAGAATCTGTCCACAGGACGAGCAGAGATCACAGCTCAGGGGGAGAATCTATCCACAGGACGAGCAGAGATCACAGCTCAGGAGGAGAATCTGGCCACAGGACGAGCAGAGATCATAGCTCTGGTGGAGAATCTATCCACAGGACGAGCAGAGATCGCAGCTCAGCAGGAGAATCTGTCCACAGGACGAGCAGAGATCACAGCTCAGGAGGAGAATCTGTCCACAGGACGAGCAGAGATCACAGCTCAGGAGGAGAATCTGTCCACAGGACGAGCAGAGATCACAGCTCAGGGGGAGAAACTGTCCACAGGACAGCAGAGATCACAGCTCTGGGGGAGAATCTGTCTACAGGACAGCAGAGATCACAGCTCAGGAGAGAATCTGTCTACAGGACAAGCAAAGATCAAAGCTCAGGGGGAGAATCTGTCCACAGGACGAGCAGAGATCACAGCTCAGGGGAGAATCTGTCCACAGGACGAGCAGAGATCATAGCTCAGGAGAGAATCTGTCCACAGGACGAGCAGAGATCACAGCTCAGGAGGAGAATCTGTCCACAGGACGAGCAGAGATCACAGCTCAGGAGGAGAATCTGTCCACAGGACGAGCAGATGTCACAGCTCAGGAAGAGAATCTGTCCACAGGATGAGCAGAGATC
Source organism: Anomaloglossus baeobatrachus (assembly GCF_048569485.1). Lineage (NCBI taxonomy): Eukaryota > Metazoa > Chordata > Amphibia > Anura > Aromobatidae > Anomaloglossus > Anomaloglossus baeobatrachus. The sequence goes on along the minus strand of NC_134355.1, from coordinate 6,453,805 downwards.
ACAGCTCAGGAGGAGAATCTGTCCACAGGACGAGCAGAGATCATAGCTCAGGAGAGAATCTGTCCACAGGACGAGCAGAGATCACAGCTCAGGAGGAGAATCTGTCCACAGGACGAGCAGAGATCACAGCTCAGGAGGAGAATCTGTCCACAGGACGAGCAGATGTCACAGCTCAGGAAGAGAATCTGTCCACAGGACGAGCAGAGATCACAGCTCAGGAGGAGAATCTGTCCACAGGACGAGCAGAGATCACAGCTCAGGGGAGAATCTGTCCACAGGACGAGCAGAGATCACAGCTCAGGGGAGAATCTGTCCACAGCATAAGCAGAGATCATAGGTCAGAAGAGAATCTGTCCACAGAACGAGCAGAGATCACAGGTCAGGAGGAGAATCTGTCCATTGGACGAGCAGAGATCACAGCTCAGGGGTAGAATCTGTCCAAAGGACAGCAGAGATCACAGCTCAGGAGAGAATCTGTCTACAGGACAAGCAGAGATCACAGCTCAGGAGGAGAATCTGTCCACAGGACAAGCAGAGATCACAGCTCAGGAGGAGAATCTGTCCACAGGACGAGCAGAGATCACAGCCCAGGGGGAGAATCTGTCCACAGGACGAGCAGAGATCACAGCTCAGGAGGAGAATCTGTCCACAGGACGAGCACAGATCACAGCTCAGGAGGAGAATCTGTCCACTGGACGAGCAGAGATCACAGCTCAGGAGGAGAATCTGTCCACAGAACGAGCAGAGATCACAGCTCAGGAGGAGAATCTGTCCACAGGACGAGCAGAGATCACAGCTCCGGAGGAGAATCTGTCCACAAGACGAGCAGATGTCACAGCTTAGGAAGAGAATCTGTCCACAGGATGAGCAGAGATCACAGCTCAAGAGAAGAATCTGTCCACAGGATGAGCAGAGATCATAGGTCAGAAGAGAATCTGTCCACAGAACGAGCAGAGATCACAGGTCAGGAGAGAATCTGTCCGCAGGACGAGCAGAGATCACAGCTCAGGGGAGAATCCGTCCACAGAATGAGCAGAGATCACAGCTCAGGAGGAGAATCTGTCCACAGGACGAGCAGAGATCACAGGTCAGAAGAGAATCTGTCTACAGGACGAGCAGAGATCACAGGTCAGAAGAGAATCTGTCTACAGGACGAGCAGAGATCACAGGTCAGAAGAGAATCTGTCCACAGGACGAGCAGAGATCACAGGTCAGAAGAGAATCTGTCTACAGGACGAGCAGAGATCACAGGTCAGAAGAGAATCTGTCCACAGGACGAGCAGAGATCACAGGTCAGAAGAGAATCTGTCCACAGAACGAGCAGAGATCACAGCTCAGGAGGAGAATCTGTCCACAGGACAAGCAGAGATCACAGCTCAGGGGGAGAATCTGTCCACAGGACGAGCAGAGATCACAGCTCAGGAGGAGAATCTGTCCACAGGACGAGCAGAGATCACAGCTCAGGAGAGAATCTGTCCACAGGACGAGCAGAGATCACAGCTCAGGGGAGAATCCGTCCACAGAATGAGCAGAGATCACAAGTGAGAAGAGAATCTGTCCACAGGACGAGCAGAGATCACAGGTCAGAAGAGAATCTGTCTACAGGACGAGCAGAGATCACAGGTCAGAAGAGAATCTGTCCACAGGACGAGCAGAGATCACAGGTCAGAAGAGAATCTGTCCACAGAACGAGCAGAGATCACAGGTCAGGAGAGAATCTGTCCACAGGACGAGCAGAGATCACAGCTCAGGAGGAGAATCTGTCCACAGGACGAGCAGAGATCACAGCTCAGGGGAGAATCCATCCACAGAACGAGCAGAGATCACAAGTCAGAAGAGAATCTGTCCATAGGACGAGCAGAGATCACAGCTCAGGAGGAGAATCTGTCCATAGGACGAGCAGAGATCACAGCTCAGGGGGAGAATCTGCCCATAGGACGAGCAGAGATCACAGCTCAGGGGGAGAATCTGCCCATAGGATGAGCAGAGATCACAGCTCAGGAGGAGAATCTGTCCACAGGACGAGCAGAGATCACAGCTCAGGAGAAGAATCTGTCCACAGGACGAGCAGAGATCACAGCTCAGGAGGAGAATCTGTCCACAGGACGAGCAGAGATCACAGCTCAGGAGGAGAATCTGTCCACAGGACGAGCAGAGATCACAGCCCAGGAGGAGAATCTGTCCACAGGATGAGCAGAGATCACAGATCAGGGGGAGAATCTGTCCACAGGACGAGCAGAGATCACAGCTCAGAAGGAGAATCTGTAAACAGGATGAGCAGAGATCACAGCTCAGGAGGAGAATCTGTCCACAGGACGAGCAGAGATCACAGCTCAGGAGGAGAATCTGTCCACAGGATGAGCAGAGATCACAGATCAGGGGGAGAATCTGTCCACAGGACGAGCAGAGATCACAGCTCAGGAGGAGAATCTGTCCACAGGACGAGCAGAGATCACAGCTCAGGAGGAGAATCTGTCCACAGGATGAGCAGAGATCACAGATCAGGGGGAGAATCTGTCCACAGGACGAGCAGAGATCAAAGCTCAGGGGGAGAATCTGCCCACAGGACGAGCAGAGATCACAGCTCAGGAGGAGAATCTGTAAACAGGATGATCAGATATCACAGCTCAGGAGGAGAATCTGTCCACAGGACAAGCAGAGTTCACAGCTCAGGAGGAGAATCTGTCCACATGACGAGCAGAGATCATAGCTCAGGGGGAGAATCTGTCCACAGGACGAGCAGATATCATAGCGCAGGAGAGAATCTGTCCACAAGACGAGCAGAGATCACAGCTCAGAGGGAGAATCTGTCCACAGGACGAGCAGAGATCACCGCTCAGGAGGAGAATCTATCCACAGGACGAGCAGAGCTCACAGCTCAGGAGGAGAATCTGTCCACATGACGAGCAGAGATCATAGCTCAGGGGGAGAATCTGTCCACAGGACGAGCAGATATCATAGCTCAGGAGAGAATCTGTCCACAAGACGAGCAGAGATCACAGCTCAGGGGGAGAATCTGTCCACAGGACGAGCACAGATCACAGCTCAGGAGGAGAATCTGTCCACAGGACGAGCAGAGATCACCGCTCAGGAGGAGAATCTGTCCACAGGACAAGCAGAGATCACAGCTCAGGAGGAGAATCTGTCCACAGGGCGAGCAGAGATCACAGCTCAGGAGGAGAATCTGTCCACAGGACGAGCAGAGATCACAGCTCAGGAGGAGAATCTGTCCTCAGGACAAGCAGAGATCACAGCTCAGGAGGAGAATCTGTCCACAGGACGAGCAGAGATCACAGCTCAGGGGGAGAATCTGTCCACAGGACGAGCAGAAATCACAGATCAGGGGGAGAATGTGTACACAGAATGAGCAGAGATCACAGCTCAGGGGAGAATCTGTCCACAGGACGAGCAGAGATCACAGCTCAGGGGGAGAATCTGTCCACAGGACGAGCAGAGATCAAAGCTCAGGGGGAGAATCTGTCCACAGGACGAGCAGAGATCACAGCTCAGGAGGAGAATCTGTAAACAGGATGATCAGATATCACAGCTCAGGAGAGAATCTGTCCACAGGACGAGCAGAGATCACAGCTCAGGAGAGAATCTGTCCACAGGACGAGCAGAGATCACAGCTCAGGAGAGAATCTGTCTACAGGACGAACAGAGATCACAGCTCAGGAGGAGAATCTGTCTATAGGACGAGCAGAGATCACAGCTCAGGAGGAGAATCTGTCCACAGGACGAGCAGAGATCACAGCTCAGGAGGAGAATCTGTCCACATGACGAGCAGAGATCATAGCTCAAGGGGAGAATCTGTCCACAGGACGAGCAGAGATCACAGCTCAGGGGGAGAATCAGTCCACAGGACGAGCAGAGATCACAGCTCAGGAGGAGAATCTGTCCACAGGACGAGCAGAGATCACAGCTCAGGAGGAGAATCTGTCCACAGGACGAGCAGAGATCACAGCTCAGGGGGAGAATCTGCCCACAGGACGAGCAGAGATCACAGCTCAGGAGGAGAATCTGTCCACAAGACGAACAGAGATCACAGAAGATGACTATTAGTCACAGACTCCACAATTTTGCCCTTTATGGAACAGCAGCAAGAAGAAGCCATTTAGGGGCTACAGTGAGTGGTGGGAGAAGGGGCTCTGATCAGAGGAGACCAACAGAGAACTAGGCTAAATGCAAAACACATATGGATGAAATTAACCCTGCACATCACCCTGTAAACACCATCCCCACCGTCACACATGGTGGAGGCAGCATCCTGCTTTGAGGAGGCTTCTCTTCAGCAGGGGCAGGGGCTGGTCAGAGGTGATGGAAAGATGGATGCAGATAAATACAGGAAACCCTGATAGAGGCTGCAGAAGACGTGAGACCGGGGCGTAGCTTCACCTTCCAGCAGGACAATAACCCTCATCATCCTGCAGATCTACATTGGAGGGTTCAGATCAGAGCATATTCCTGTGTGTGAGCGGCCGAGTCACAGTCCAGAGCCAAATCCACCGAGATCACAGACGTCTCCATCCAATCTCACTGAGCGACAGAAGAAGATGAGGAAAATGTCACCTCTAGATGAGCAATACCGGAGAGACCCCAAAAGACAGAGAAATGTGGTCCTACAAAGTACTGACTAGGGGGGTTGAATACTAATGCATGACACAATCTTCCTGTCCTTTACAGGTCACAGATACTTGTACTTGTTGCTCGTGTTACTGACTCGCCCACCCCAGGGCTATGGGACACCCGGTGCCGGGCCGGACTAGTCCGGTGGTAGTCAGTGGTGGCTGGGCCCGGCTCCGTGGCCCTGGTGGGTGTCAGTTGAATATGTGGCGGATGACTTTAAGTTTGTATTCGTGACGCCACCTGTGGTCTGCGGCTATTAAGCCGCCGCTGCTGTGTGAGGCCACCGGGATGATGTTATAGCAGCAATGGTGGTACTGCTCCCCACAGGTGGAGCAATGCCCGGGGCACAGTTGGTGCTTGTGGAAGTCTATGGTGCTGTGTGACTAACACGGTGCAGGGCCGACAAGCAATGAAAGAAACAGGCACAAACAGTAGTCTCTTTACCTTCTCCTCTTTTACTCGGCAGAAACTTAGTCCAGGGAGACCGTCACAGATGGTAAAGATGGTCCGGCCGGCCTGGAAGTGCCTGGGGTGATCTTTGGCCAGTTGAGTATGAGGCCTACTCCTTAATCTTTCTCTGCTGTTTTAGGACACTGCACTTTAGGTTTGCAATTGCCCTCTTGCTGCTGGGACTTGTTGTTCGTCCCCTTTTCTGTGTGGTAGACTGCGCAGGCCCTCTCTGGTGCTTCTCTGCTGGAGCCCACACCAGACCCTTGGGATGCAGTTGTACCTTCAGATTGCTTCTGGGACAGGGGGCTTACAGCTCTCCTGCCCTCCGGATTCAGCTACCAGGGATGGATTTTATGCCCTGGCAACTACAGACTCCGATGTCCGAGTCTCTGCTGTGCCTCTCTGCTCCCCTTGCTTCACTGGGCCAAGCTATCCAAGCTCTAGGCCCCAGTTTCACAAGGCAGCACTACCCTGCGTCTGCACTCTTTCACTCCTGTCTCCAGACTAACCACTACTTCCTCCCTTCAGCCAGACTTAAGGAATCCTCCCTGAAGTTCCAGGTTCAGAGCTCCCTCTGCTGGCCGGAGGGAGAATTGTGTTGAGTGTTAACTTACTGGCCAATAGATCTCCCAATTACCTCCAGGCTCAGCATTAACCCTTTGGGAGGGCAATGCTGTTGTGGCGACCAGGTCCTGGGGCGCCACACTCCCCCTTAGTTAAATTCAGTACTCCCGGACTGTAGAAACAAACATGACATGTTAGAACATTTCATCCCATTATGGGAGGCGCAAATACTTTAACGTTACAAACTTAAACATTACTATAAGAGTCCAGTGTGGCTCCCTGCCGGGTGTCCATTACACTGCTCCATGGGGGACCCGCCGCGATCAAACCCCCAACGTAGGCTCTGGGCGTGCGTCAGAGCATTGATGACCCCACTCTATGCACGCCGGACGGGTTTTTCTTCAGGGGTGTCGAGCACACTGGTGCTAACTATGAACAATTTAGGTGTTGGCCACCCATAGTCCAGTGGCCCAATTGTCCATTTTCGCAATCAAAGAAAAGAAAAACATTTTGTACACAACCTTACAGACATTTTGCATAACTATGTACATTCTAATAAATACTCCTTCTTTTTTCCTTATACAGTTGACTATACCTTGGAGGGGGTTGTCCCCGAGTGCTGCGCTGGGACCTACGTAGCTCTGGTGTTTGCCCCTGACTACGTGGTGCGTCTTCTATCTCAGCACTACAGGTGGGCCTAACCCCAATAGGTAAGCGTGATGGTTGCCTTTGTGGGCTAAGAGTCGCCAAGGGTATGACAGGTTCACCACTGACAGGGGGTTGATCCTCCTGTTCCACTGCTGGCGTGTCATCTCGTGCTGGTGCGGACGGTTCTTTAGGTGGATCCGGAACCTTTTCTGTTTCTGGCTCGACCAACTGCGGAAACGTCAAAACTGGTACCACTATAGCATTGTTTATTCGGGTCCAAGTTTTGGGGAACTTTCCAAGGATGGTTTGAATCATCTCCCCTTCTTTCTCTTGACTTTGGGGACTTCCTTGTACTCCTTCCATTTCTCTTTGGATTCTGCACCGTTCAGGGCACGCTTTCAGGCGGTCTCGGGAAATTGCTTGATAGGTCTTGCCTTCATCCTTGCTTATGAGGCATACCTTACTATTGTCAAAGTTGGAGGGGATAATGGTGTAGGGCTCGTTTTCCCACTGATCATCCAATTTATGCGTCCTCCGCTTCTTCTTGAGGACTTGTTCTCCAGGTGCTAAGGGAGTTGCTGGGGCTGTTTGATTGTAATGCTGCTCTTGTCTCGTTCTTGCTTGAGACAGGCTCCTCTCTACGCACTCCTGGACCTTACGGTACCGCTGCTGCCATTCTGTATCCCAATCCTCTATTTCTTGAACCGCCTCAGGCGACACAGTCCCCATCTCAAAGTCTACAGGCAACTTGCCAGGCCTGGCTCGCATCAGGTAAGCGGGGCTGCAGTTGGTCGAATTCACTGGGATATGGTTGTACAGGTCTACCAGATCTGGCAACTTTTCTGGCCATTGGTTCCTTTCCTCCAGCGGTAGGGTCTTCAGCATATCAATAACCACATGGTTCATTTTCTCGCACAGTCCATTGGTTTGGGGGTGGTACGGTGTGGTTCGGATTTTCTTACAACCGTACATGTTACAGAACTCTTGGAACACTTCAGCCTCGAATGCAGGACCCTGATCAGTCAGTACCCTTTCCGGATAGCCGTGAGGTCGACAAAAGGATGCCTGGAACGCTCTAGCTGCTGTCCTGGCTGTCTGGTCCTTCACAGGCACTACTACCAGGAAACGAGAGTAATGGTCCACAATGGTGAGGGCGTACACATAGCCTGACCGGCTTGGTGTTAGCTTCACGTGGTCCAGGGCCACCAACTCCAGGGGCTGCTTCGTGACAATTGGCTGTAGGGGAGACCTTTGGCTGGCATCATCCTTCCGCCTCAGGTTACACGGGCCACAGTCTCGGCACCACTTCTCGATCATCTTTCTCATGTGCACCCAATAGAACCGATCACGGAGTAGGGCCTCCAACTTCTTCCACCCGAAGTGTCCTGCGTTATCATGATACGCTGCTAGGACCATTGGAGCATCCCTCTGCGGAACCACTATCTGCCAGACAAGTTCATTTGTTCGCCAGTTGACATATCTCTTGCAGAGCTTGCCTTGGTAGGTGAACAGTCGTCCCCTCTCCTTCCACAGCTGCTGGGCTTCCTCTGGAGCGTCTGGGCCAAGATGGGTCTCAGCTTGCGCTAGCTTCTCTTTGACCAATCGCACGGCCGGGTCACCATTCTGTGTTTCTTCCCAATTATGGTGGAGTAATGGGTTGACCGAGACCTCGTGCTGGCTTGAGCACTTCACTCCCACAGCATGCTCACACTGGGAAACACCTTGGTGATGGAAAGCCGGTAACTCTATCTCTTCGAGTTCATCCAGGTCTTCTCCAGACTCGGGTAAGTGAGGCATTCTGGACAGCGCATCAGCATTGTTATTCTTCTTGCCAGCCCGATACTTGATGGTAAAGTCAAAGTTAGACAGCCGGGCCATCCATCGCTGTTCCATCGCACCTAACTTGGCTGTTGCCAGGTGTGTCAACGGATTGTTGTCCGTGAAGATGGTGAACTTGGCCGATGCCAGATAGTGCTTGAAGCGTTCAGTCACTGCCCAAACAATAGCGAGGAACTCCAGCTTGAAGGAACTGTAGTTTTCTGGATTCCTTTCTGTGGGCCGAAGCTTCCTACTGGCGTACGCTATCACCCTCTCTCTGCCTCCCTGTACCTGGGACAGAACTGCTCCCAGTCCCACGTTGCTGGCGTCTGTATACAGTACAAACGGTTGGCTGTAGTCAGGGTAGGCCAGAATTTCTTCTCCCGTGAGAGCCCCTTTCAGCCGGACAAAGGATGTTTCCAGTTGGCTGCTCCATTCAAATGGAGGGCTCTGCTTCTTAGCCTGCTTTGGCTGGCCCACCAGGAGATCTTGAAGGGGCGCTGCTATCTTGGTGAAACCATCAATGAACCTTCGGTAGTAGCCCACCAGTCCAAGGAACTGCCGCACCTCCTTCACTGTGGTGGGTCTTGGCCAGTCCTTGATTACAGTGACTTTCTCCGGATCAGGTGCCACACCTTCTGCGCTGACCACATGACCCAGGTACTGTACCTTTGGCTTCAAGAGGTGACATTTGGACGGCTTGATCTTCAGGCCATATTTCGACAAGGACTCAAACACTTCTGCTAAGTGCTTCAGGTGGTCCTCATAAGTCTTGGAGTAGACTATGACGTCATCCAGGTACAACAGCACGGTTTCAAAGTTGTGGTGGCCCAAGCAGCACTCCATCAACCTTTGGAATGTCCCTGGGGCGTTGCAGAGCCCGAATGGCATACAATTGAACTCACAGAGGCCCATTGGTGTCGTGAATGCAGTCTTCTCCTTGTCCGCCTCTGCCACGGGAACCTGCCAATACCCACTGGTGAGATCCAAGGTGGAGAAATAGTTAGCTGACTTTAAGGCTGTTAGTGACTCCTCTATTCTGGGCAGTGGATAAGCATCTTTATGTGTAATGCGGTTAATTTGCCTGTAATCTACACACATTCTCATCGTACCATCTTTTTTCTTTACGAGCACTAGTGGAGCTGCCCAGGGGCTACAACTATCTCTGATAACCCCAGCCTTCTTCATTTCCCGTAACATTTCCTTGGCACACTGATACTGTGCGGGGGGTACAGGGCGGTATCTCTCTTTAATGGGATGATGATCACCCGTGGGGATTTGATGTTTAACCCCTTTCACCTGCCCAAAATCTAGGGGGTGTTTGCTGAAGACCCGCTCGTACTCCTGTACCACCCGGTAAACCCCATGCTTTTGGTGCGAGGGGGTGGAGTCGGTGCCTACATGTAATTTTTGGCACCAGTCTTCCGGCTGCCCCTTGGAGCCATTGTCTTCCGCCTGGTCGGACGGGATCAAGGGTTCCACTGTTTTAATGGTATTGTTGCTGACAGTGTACAATTTTGCTACAGTGGCGTACCGGGGCAATTTGGCCTCCTCCTCCCCACAATTCAAGACACGGACGGGCACTCTCCCCTTGCGGACGTCCGCTACCCCTCTGGCTATCAGGACTCCAGGCCTACTGTCTGAATACACCGGTTCTACCAAGGCATGGTAATCCTGACCCTTGAGGCCTATTGCTGCCCGACACCATATCAACATTTCACTTCTTGGGGGTATTACAATGGGGAGGGGGTCACTTACCCTCACACTGCCAATTTCTCCTCCGGCCAGCTCTACCTGCTGCCTCCTCATCAGGGCTCTGATCTCCCTCTGTAGGACACGCTGCTGCCCGGAGCTGGCAGTTTCAGACGCCTGTTGCAACAAAATTATCACTTCGGCAATACAATTTTCTATCACATTTGTACCAATGGTTAGCAGTGGGTCAGTTTCTTTGCGATCAATATCTACAATTATCATCCCCTGACATGGCAATTCCACCCGCCCCACTTTAATGGTTACTTCTTTGTACCCAATTTGAGGTAAGGGTTGACCATTACTGGCCACAATTGTTAAATCATCATCTGGGCCATGGTCAATGTCTGAATCGGCCCAATATCTTTTGTACAGTTTGTGGGGGATGGTTGTTACCTGGGACCCCGTATCCAGGAGGGCATTCAAAGGGATTCCATCCAGCACAATAGGAAGGACCGGTCGTCCTCCCACATACTTGCTGCGGCTGGGGTTTGAGCCGGGCTTCCTTACACCTGGGGGTTGGCTCCTGGCCCCAGGCTCAGCCCATTTAAAGGACAGCGTCGTGCAATGTGGCCCACCTGGTTGCAGTGGCGGCAGATCGGTTGTCCTGTTGAATCATACCGGTCTGTGTCTCTGCCTCGGGTCGGCGGAATCCTCCTCTGTCGCATCCATGGGACGTCCTCTGGGCTGGAGGCCAACTCGATTTTTGCAGGCGAGGGGGTCATTTGTAGAGACTGCACGGTCTTGGCAAGGGCAGCCACAGTCTTGGTCAGCTCCTGGAACTGCTGTCTGAGCTCTGCAGTGGGATCCTTATCCAGGGACTGCGCCTCAGCCCCTGCAGTGGCTCGTGTTGCAGGCACCACCCCGGGGTACGTGATAGCAAGAGGCCGGAGGGGTACTGGGTCATTCGGTGTAGATTCTCTCAGTACTCTGATGGCCTGGTCCTTAAACTTGGCAAAGTCCAGAGCAGGGTTCTGCAGGACCATGATACGCAGCTGGGTCCTGTGGGCATCTGACAGGAGCCCCTCTATGAACTGCTCAGTTAGGAGTTTGTCTTCTTCACGTACACTCTCTGGATCCACCTGTTTAACTGCTTTCAGGGCCTCTTGCAGGTTTAAGGCATAGTCCCTTATGCTGTCTGTGGCCCGCTGCTTGCACCCAAAGAATCTCATCTTTATCTCTGCTGCGGTGCGGGTGTCAAAAGTACTCTTTAGCTTGGCCAGTATCTGGGTTACTGTCCCTTTATCTGTATCAGGCCAGGACTTCACTTCACGCTGGGCTGCGCCGGCTAGCTGCCCCATTAATATGCCCACCTTCTGGCTCTCAGTCAGCGGATACACCCGGAATAAGCTGTGCAGGCTTTCTCTGAAGTCACTCAAGGTATGGGACTCCCCGGAGTACTGCGGCAGCCATTCTGCTCCCGGGATGTACGGCATTGTGATCGGCATTACCGGCGCTACAGCGGGGGCTGGGGCGACGGCGACTGGGACTGCTTCGGCCGGTGCTGCGGCGCCTTGGGCGATGGCAGCCACCTGCTCTCCCTCTGAGTCGGACATCTTCCTCCCCCTTAGTGAACCTTACCAGGCTCCGTTCACTTTTCAAATTTCCTTCTGGGTCGCGCGGGGTTAACAGCGCTCTGCTCTGATGGCGCGCTCCCTTCGCGCTTTTTCAGGCACGCCTCCCTTCTTCCTGCGCTCGGCGAGGCTAATAGCGGCGGCGGTTTACAGACAGTACACAGTCTTTTAAGCACAATTCCTGCAGGCGCACAGTACCCGGTGTGACCGGGCACGAAATCCTGTTCGTGACGCCAAAAGTTGACTCGCCCACCCCAGGGCTATGGGACACCCGGTGCCGGGCCGGACTAGTCCGGTGGTAGTCAGTGGTGGCTGGGCCCGGCTCCGTGGCCCTGGTGGGTGTCAGTTGAATATGTGGCGGATGACTTTAAGTTTGTATTCGTGACGCCACCTGTGGTCTGCGGCTATTAAGCCGCCGCTGCTGTGTGAGGCCACCGGGATGATGTTATAGCAGCAATGGTGGTACTGCTCCCCACAGGTGGAGCAATGCCCGGGGCACAGTTGGTGCTTGTGGAAGTCTATGGTGCTGTGTGACTAACACGGTGCAGGGCCGACAAGCAATGAAAGAAACAGGCACAAACAGTAGTCTCTTTACCTTCTCCTCTTTTACTCGGCAGAAACTTAGTCCAGGGAGACCGTCACAGATGGTAAAGATGATCCGGCCGGCCTGGAAGTGCCTGGGGTGATCTTTGGCCAGTTGAGTATGAGGCCTACTCCTTAATCTTTCTCTGCTGTTTTAGGACACTGCACTTTAGGTTTGCAATTGCCCTCTTGCTGCTGGGACTTGTTGTTTGTCCCCTTTTCTGTGTGGTAGACTGCGCAGGCCCTCTCTGGTGCTTCTCTGCTGGAGTCCACACCAGACCCTTGGGATGCAGTTGTACCTTCAGATTGCTTCTGGGACAGGGGGCTTACAGCTCTCCTGCCCTCCGGATTCAGCTACCAGGGATGGATTTTATGCCCTGGCAACTACAGACTCCGATGTCCGAGTCTCTGCTGTGCCTCTCTGCTCCCCTTGCTTCACTGGGCCAAGCTATCCAAGCTCTAGGCCCCAGTTTCACAAGGCAGCACTACCCTGCGTCTGTCCTCTTTCACTCCTGTCTCCAGACTAACTACCACTTCCTCCCTTCAGCCAGACTTAAGGAATGCTCCCTGAAGTTCCAGGTTCAGAGCTCCCTCTGCTGGCCGGAGGGAGAATTGTGTTGAGTGTTAACTTACTGGCCAATAGATCTCCCAATTACCTCCAGGCTCAGCATTAACCCTTTGGGAGGGCAATGCTGTTGTGGCGACCAGGTCCTGGGGCGCCACATTACATAAAGTCCCAATAACAGACATTAAAGTTTGTGGGGGTAATGTGGAAAAGTTCATGGGGTGTGAATACTTTTCAAGATACTGTATATCTAGTTAGTGACATCATCCGTGGAGATTATTAGACTACACAACCTACATACAGGAGTATCATTAGTCTGGGTCCACGTGTGCGGTGCGCCCCCGTACTCTCCACACACGACATCTTGTGAGGCTCTGCCCCCCCCCGGAAATGCAGGGTAAAGTCTATGACACAAGACGGTGGTGGGATCTGCAGACGATCTGTTGTCCATGGTTGACCATAGTCTTCTGATGTCTCCCTTCTGGGACAGATTGATGGAGACACTCCTCTGTGGCACGCTGACCCGACACCTCCTGAAATGAAAGCCACAGTCATATATAGATAGCAATGGAGGAAGGCTCCATACAAGGGTCCATCTATTCTGTGGTGGACATTAGAGTGTCAGCTCCTTGGGCAGGAATATTACATAGATGATATCAGTAACTGATGATAATTCATTGCAATGAGGATCTCCAGAATTGGAGAAAGTTCCTCAGCGTCTCATCCCGGGGGTCATGGACCACGTGTGGCTGTTATTATTATCAGCTCCATGGTTGTCCTCATCCACGTGGTTCTCCAGATCTTTGCCCTGGTTATCGCAGCACATAATGAGCAAGCGTGTTCCCTCGGATTGCCCGACCTCTCGCCCCGTCACCGGCCTGAAATCTGGAGCAAGGGCTGCGTCCAGAATCCCTGCAGGAAAACATCTCGTTCCTGGAAGGAGTCGGGTTATTTCCGGGCAGAGTCACTGTAAGGTCTGGAGAGACCGTGTCCTCTCCCCTCCTGTACAGGGCTCCGCTGAGGCCTAGGACAATGCTCTCAATAAGGAGATGCCGGAAATCACACAGTCCTGTGGATGCTACGTCCCCAAGGCACAGAAAGAAAATATCATTTTGGCCCCAAAATTTCTGTTTGGCCTCATTGGCGCATGAAAATGCTATAATGTGCCCCGTATAATAATGTCACACCGGCACTCGTTAATGCGCCCCGTATAATGATGTCACACCGGCACTCGTTAATGTGCCCCGTATAATGATGTCACACCGGCACTCGTTAATGTGCCCCGTATAATGATGTCACACCGGCACTCATTAATGTGCCCCGTATAATGATGTCACACCGGCACTCGTTAATGTGCCGTATAATGATGTCACACTGACGCTCGTTAATGTGCCCCGTATAATGATGTCACACCGTCACTCGTTAATGTGCCCCGTATAATGATGTCACACCGTCACTCGTTAATGTGCCCCGTATAATGATGTCACACCGTCACTCGTTAATGTGCCCATATAATGATGTCACACCGTCACTCGTTAATGTGCCCCGTATAATGATGTCACACCGGCACTCGTTAATGTGCCCCGTATAATAATGTCACACCGGCACTCGTTAATGTGCCCCGTATAATGATGTCACACCGGCACTCGTTAATGTGCCCCGTATAATGATGTCACACCGTCACTCGTTAATGTGCCGTATAATGATGTCACACCGGCACTCGTTAATGTGCCCCGTATAATAATGTCACACCGGCGCTCGTTAATGTGCCCATATAATGATGTCACACTGGCGCTCGTTAATGTGCCCATATAATGATGTCACGCCGGCGCTCGTTAATGTGCCCATATAATGATGTCACACCGACGCTCGTTAATGTGCTGTATAATGATGTCACACCGGCACTCGTTAATGTGCTGTATAATGATGTCACACCGGCGCTTGTTAATGTGCCCATATAATGATGTCACACCGGCGCTCATTAATGTCCCCCGTATAATGATGTCACACCGGCACTCGTTAATGTGCCGTATAATGATGTCACACCAGCGCTCGTTAATGTGCCGTATAATGATGTCACACCGGCGCTCGTTAAAGTGCCGTGTAATGATGTCACACTGACGCTCGTTAATGTGCCGTATAATGATGTCACACCGGCACTCGTTAATGTCACCCGTATAAAGATGTCACACCGGCGCTCGTTAATGTGCCGTATAATGATGTCACACCGGCGCTCGTTAATGTGCCGTATAATGATGTCACACTGACGCTCGTTAATGTGCCGTATAATGATGTCACACCGGCGCTCGTTAATGTCCCCCGTATAATGATGTCACACCGGCGCTCGTTAATGTCCCCCGTATAATGATGTCACACCGGCGCTCGTTAATGTCACCCGTATAATGATGTCACACCGGCGCTCGTTAATGTCCCCCGTATAATGATGTCACACCGGCGCTCGTTAATGTCCCCCGTATAATGATGTCACACCGGCGCTCGTTAATGTGCCATATAATGATGTCACACCGGCGCTCGTTAATGTGCCATATAATGATGTCACACCGACGCTCGTTAATGTGCCCAGTATAATGATGTCCCACTGACGCTCGTTAAAGTCCCCCGTATAATAATGTCACACCGGCGCTCGTTAATGTGCCCCGTATAATGATGTCACACCGGCGCTCGTTAATGTGCCATATAATGATGTCACACAGGCGCTCGTTAATGTGCCATATAATGATGTCACACCGACGCTCGTTAATGTGCCCCGTATAATGATGTCCCACTGACGCTCGTTAATGTTCCCCGTATAATGATGTCACACCGGCACTCGTTAATGTGCCCCGTATAATGATGTCACACCGGCGCTCGTTAATGTGCCCCGTATAATGATGTCACACCGGCACTCGTTAATGTGCCCCGTATAATGATGTCCCACCGGCGCTCGTTAATGTGCCCCGTATAATGATGTCCCGCCGGCGCTCGTTAATGTGCCCCGTATAATGATGTCACACCGGCGCTCGTTAATGTGCCCCGTATAATGATGTCCCACCGGCGCTCGTTAATGTGCCCCGTATAATGATGTCCCACCGGCGCTCGTTAATGTGCCCCGTATAATGATGTCCCACCGGCGCTCGTTAATGTGCCCCGTATAATGATGTCACACCGGCGCTCGTTAATGTGCCCCGTATAATGATGTCACACCGGCGCTCGTTAATGTGCCCCGTATAATGATGTCCCACCGGCGCTCGTTAATGTGCCCCGTATAATGATGTCACACCGGCGCTCGTTAATGTGCCATATAATGATGTCACACCGGCGCTCGTTAATGTCCCCCGTATAATGATGTCACACCGGCGCTCGTTAATGTCCCCCGTATAATGATGTCACACCGGCGCTCGTTAATGTGCCCCGTATAATGATGTCACACCGGCGCTCGTTAATGTCCCCCGTATAATGATGTCACACCGGCGCTCGTTAATGTGCCGTATAATGATGTCACACCGGCGCTCGTTAATGTGCCCATATAATGATGTCACATCGGCGCTCGTTAATGTGCCCATATAATAATGTCACACCGGCGCTCGTTAATGTGCCCATATAATGATGTCACACCGGCGCTCGTTAATGTGCCCATATAATAATGTCACACCGGCGCTCGTTAATGTGCCGTATAATGATGTCACACCGGCGCTCGTTAATGTGCCGTATAATGATGTCACACTGACGCTCGTTAATGTGCCGTATAATGATGTCACACCGGCGCTCGTTAATGTCACCCGTATAAAGATGTCACACCGGCGCTCGTTAATGTGCCGTATAATGATGTCACACCGGCGCTCGTTAATGTGCCGTATAATGATGTCACACTGACGCTCGTTAATGTGCCGTATAATGATGTCACACCGGCGCTCGTTAATGTCCCCCGTATAATGATGTCACACCGGCGCTCGTTAATGTCCCCCGTATAATGATGTCACACCGGCGCTCGTTAATGTCACCCGTATAATGATGTCACACCGGCGCTCGTTAATGTCCCCCGTATAATGATGTCACACCGGCGCTCGTTAATGTCCCCCGTATAATGATGTCACACCGGCGCTCGTTAATGTGCCATATAATGATGTCACACCGGCGCTCGTTAATGTGCCATATAATGATGTCACACCGACGCTCGTTAATGTGCCCAGTATAATGATGTCCCACTGACGCTCGTTAAAGTCCCCCGTATAATAATGTCACACCGGCGCTCGTTAATGTGCCCCGTATAATGATGTCACACCGGCGCTCGTTAATGTGCCATATAATGATGTCACACAGGCGCTCGTTAATGTGCCATATAATGATGTCACACCGACGCTCGTTAATGTGCCCCGTATAATGATGTCCCACTGACGCTCGTTAATGTTCCCCGTATAATGATGTCACACCGGCACTCGTTAATGTGCCCCGTATAATGATGTCACACCGGCGCTCGTTAATGTGCCCCGTATAATGATGTCACACCGGCACTCGTTAATGTGCCCCGTATAATGATGTCCCACCGGCGCTCGTTAATGTGCCCCGTATAATGATGTCCCGCCGGCGCTCGTTAATGTGCCCCGTATAATGATGTCACACCGGCGCTCGTTAATGTGCCCCGTATAATGATGTCCCACCGGCGCTCGTTAATGTGCCCCGTATAATGATGTCCCACCGGCGCTCGTTAATGTGCCCCGTATAATGATGTCCCACCGGCGCTCGTTAATGTGCCCCGTATAATGATGTCACACCGGCGCTCGTTAATGTGCCCCGTATAATGATGTCACACCGGCGCTCGTTAATGTGCCCCGTATAAT
Organism: Anomaloglossus baeobatrachus; assembly: GCF_048569485.1. Lineage (NCBI taxonomy): Eukaryota > Metazoa > Chordata > Amphibia > Anura > Aromobatidae > Anomaloglossus > Anomaloglossus baeobatrachus. The sequence goes on along the minus strand of NC_134355.1, from coordinate 6,436,391 downwards.
GATGTCCCACCGGCGCTCGTTAATGTGCCCCGTATAATGATGTCACACCGGCGCTCGTTAATGTGCCATGTAATGATGTCACACCGGCGCTCGTTAATGTCCCCCGTATAATGATGTCACACCGGCGCTCGTTAATGTCCCCCGTATAATGATGTCACACCGGCGCTCGTTAATGTGCCCCGTATAATGATGTCACACCGGCGCTCGTTAATGTCCCCCGTATAATGATGTCACACCGGCGCTCGTTAATGTGCCGTATAATGATGTCACACCGGCGCTCGTTAATGTGCCCATATAATGATGTCACATCGGCGCTCGTTAATGTGCCCATATAATAATGTCACACCGGCGCTCGTTAATGTGCCCATATAATGATGTCACACCGGCGCTCGTTAATGTGCCCATATAATAATGTCACACCGGCGCTCGTTAATGTGCTGTATAATGATGTCACACCGGCGCTCGTTAATGTGCCCATATAATGATGTCATACCGGCGCTCGGTAATGTGCCCATATAATGATGTCACACCGGCGCTCGTTAATGTGCCCATATAATGATGTCACGCCGGCGCTCGTTAATGTGCCCATATAATGATGTCACACCGGCTCTCGTTAATGTGCCCATATAATGATGTCACGCCGGCTCTCGTTAATGTGCCCATATAATGATGTCACGCCGGCGCTCGTTAATGTGCCCATATAATGATGTCACACCGGCGCTCGTTAATGTGCCATATAATGATGTCACACCGGCACTCGTTAATGTGCCATAAAATGATGTCACACCGGCGCTCGTTAATGTGCCCATATAATGATGTCACACCGGCGCTCGTTAATGTGCCCATATAATGATGTCACGCCGGCGCTCGTTAATGTGCCCATATAATGATGTCACACCGGCACTCGTTAATGTGCCATAAAATGATGTCACACCGGCGCTCGTTAATGTGCCCATATAATGATGTCACGCCGGCGCTCGTTAATGTGCCCATATAATGATGTCACGCCGGCGCTCGTTAATGTGCCCATATAATGATGTCACACCGGCGCTCGTTAATGTGCCATATAATGATGTCACACCGGCACTCGTTAATGTGCCATATAATGATGTCACACCGGCGCTCGTTAATGTGCCATATAATGATGTCACACCGGAGCTCGTTAATGTGCCGTATAATGATGTCACGCCGACGCTCGTTAATGTGCCCATATAATAATGTCACACCGGCGCTCGTTAATGTGCCGTATAATGATGTCACACCGGCGCTCGTTAATGTGCTGTATAATGATGTCACACCGGCGCTCGTTAATGTGCCCATATAATAATGTCACACCGGCGCTCGTTAATGTCCCCCGTATAATGATGTCACACCGGCGCTCGTTAATGTGCCCCGTATAATGATGTCACACCGGCGCTCGTTAATGTGCCATATAATGATGTCACACAGGCGCTCGTTAATGTGCCATATAATGATGTCACACCGACGCTCGTTAATGTGCCCCGTATAATGATGTCCCACTGACGCTCGTTAATGTTCCCCGTATAATGATGTCACACCGGCACTCGTTAATGTGCCCCGTATAATGATGTCACACCGGCGCTCGTTAATGTGCCCCGTATAATGATGTCACACCGGCGCTCGTTAATGTGCCCCGTATAATGATGTCCCACCGGCGCTCGTTAATGTGCCCCGTATAATGATGTCCCACCGGCGCTCGTTAATGTGCCCCGTATAATGATGTCACACCGGCGCTCGTTAATGTGCCCCGTATAATGATGTCCCACCGGCGCTCGTTAATGTGCCCCGTATAATGATGTCCCACCGGCGCTCGTTAATGTGCCCCGTATAATGATGTCCCACCGGCGCTCGTTAATGTGGCCCGTATAATGATGTCACACCGGCGCTCGTTAATGTGCCCATATAATGATGTCACACCGGCTCTCGTTAATGTGCCCATATAATGATGTCACACCGGCGCTCGTTAATGTGCCCATATAATGATGTCACGCCGGCGCTCGTTAATGTGCCCATATAATGATGTCACACCGGCGCTCGTTAATGTGCCATATAATGATGTCACACCGGCACTCGTTAATGTGCCGTATAATGATGTCACACCGGCACTCGTTAATGTGCCATATAATGATGTCACACCGGCACTCGTTAATGTGCCATATAATGATGTCACACCGGCGCTCGTTAATGTGCCCATATAATGATGTCACACCGGCGCTCGTTAATGTGCCCATATAATGATGTCACACCGGCACTCGTTAATGTGCCATATAATGATGTCACACCGGCGCTCGTTAATGTGCCATATAATGATGTCACACCGGCGCTCGTTAATGTGCCATATAATGATGTCACACCGGCGCTCGTTAATGTGCCCATATAATGATGTCACACCGGCGCTCGTTAATGTGCCCATATAATGATGTCACACCGGCACTCGTTAATGTGCCATATAATGATGTCACACCGGCGCTCGTTAATGTGCCCATATAATGATGTCACACTGGCGCTCATTAATGTGCCATATAATGATGTCACACCGGCGCTCGTTAATGTGCCATATAATGATGTCACACCGGCGCTCGTTAATGTGCCCGTATAATGATGTCACACCGGCGCTCGGTAATGTGCCCATATAATGATGTCACACCGGCGCTCGTTAATGTGCCCATATAATGATGTCACACCGGCGCTAGTTAATGTGCCCCGTATAATGATGTCACACCGGCGCTCGTTAATGTGCCCATATAATGATGTCACACCGGCGCTCGTTAATGTGCCCCGTATAATGATGTCACACCGGCGCTCGTTAATGTGCCCATATAATGATGTCACGCCGGCGCTCGTTAATGTGCCCATATAATGATGTCACACCGGCGCTCGTTAATGTGCCATATAATGATGTCACACCGGCACTCGTTAATGTGCCATATAATGATGTCACACCGGCGCTCGTTAATGTGCCATATAATGATGTCACACCGGCGCTCGTTAATGTGCCATATAATGATGTCACACCGGCGCTCGTTAATGTGCCGTATAATGATGTCACGCCGACGCTCGTTAATGTGCCCATATAATAATGTCACACCGGCGCTCGTTAATGTGCCGTATAATGATGTCACACCGGCGCTCGTTAATGTGCTGTATAATGATGTCACACCGGCGCTCGTTAATGTGCCCATATAATAATGTCACACCGGCGCTCGTTAATGTCCCCCGTATAATGATGTCACACCGGCGCTCGTTAATGTGCCCCGTATAATGATGTCACACCGGCGCTCGTTAATGTGCCATATAATGATGTCACACAGGCGCTCGTTAATGTGCCATATAATGATGTCACACCGACGCTCGTTAATGTGCCCCGTATAATGATGTCCCACTGACGCTCGTTAATGTTCCCCGTATAATGATGTCACACCGGCGCTCGTTAATGTGCCCCATATAATGATGTCACACCGGCGCTCGTTAATGTGCCCCGTATAATGATGTCCCACCGGCGCTCGTTAATGTGCCCCGTATAATGATGTCCCACCGGCGCTCGTTAATGTGCCCCGTATAATGATGTCCCACCGGCGCTCGTTAATGTGCCCCGTATAATGATGTCCCACCGGCGCTCGTTAATGTGGCCCGTATAATGATGTCACACCGGCGCTCGTTAATGTGCCATATAATGATGTCACATCGGCGCTCGTTAATGTGCCCATATAATAATGTCACACCGGCGCTCGTTAATGTGCCCATATAATGATGTCACACCGGCGCTTGTTAATGTGCCCATATAATGATGTCACACCGGCGCTCGTTAATGTGCCAATAGAATGATGTCACACCGGCGCTCGTTAATGTGCCCATATAATGATGTCACACCGGCGCTCGTTAATGTGCCCATATAATGATGTCATACCGGCGCTCGTTAATGTGCCCATATAATAATGTCACACCGGCGCTCGTTAATGTGCTGTATAATGATGTCACACCGGCGCTCGTTAATGTGCCCATATAATGATGTCACACCGGCGCTCGTTAATGTGCCCATATAATGATGTCACACCGGCACTCGTTAATGTGCCCATATAATAATGTCACACCGGCGCTCGCTAATGTGCCCATATAATGATGTCACACCGGCGCTTGTTAATGTGCCCATATAATGATGTCACACCGGCGCTTGTTAATGTGCCCATATAATGATGTCACACCGGCGCTCGTTAATGTGCCAATAGAATGATGTCACACCGGCGCTCGTTAATGTGCCCATATAATGATGTCACACCGGCGCTCGTTAATGTGCCCATATAATGATGTCACACCGGCGCTCGTTAATGTGCCCATATAATGATGTCACACCGGCGCTCGTTAATGTGCCCATATAATGATGTCACGCCGGCGCTCGTTAATGTGCCCATATAATGATGTCACACCGGCGCTCGTTAATGTGCCCATATAATGATGTCACACCGGCGCTCGTTAATGTGCCATATAATGATGTCACACCGGCACTCGTTAATGTGCCATATAATGATGTCACACCGGCGCTCGTTAATGTGCCATATAATGATGTCACACCGGCACTCGTTAATGTGCCATATAATGATGTCACACCGGCGCTCGTTAATGTGCCATATAATGATGTCACACCGGCGCTCGTTAATGTGCCCATATAATGATGTCACACCGGCGCTCGTTAATGTGCCATATAATGATGTCATACCGGCGCTCGTTAATGTGCCATATAATGATGTCACACCGGCGCTCGTTAATGTGCCCATATAATGATGTCACACCGGCGCTCGTTAATGTGCCCATATAATGATGTCACACCGGCGCTCGTTAATGTGCCCATATAATAATGTCACACCGGCGCTCGTTAATGTGCCCATATAATGATGTCACACCGGCTCTCGTTAATGTGCCCATATAATGATGTCACGCCGGCGCTCGTTAATGTGCCCATATAATGATGTCACACCGGCGCTCGTTAATGTGCCCGTATAATGATGTCACACCGGCGCTCGGTAATGTGCCCATATAATGATGTCACACCGGCGCTCGTTAATGTGCCCATATAATGATGTCACACCGGCGCTAGTTAATGTGCCCCGTATAATGATGTCACACCGGCGCTCGTTAATGTGCCCATATAATGATGTCACACCGGCGCTCGTTAATGTGCCCCGTATAATGATGTCACACCGGCGCTCGTTAATGTGCCCATATAATGATGTCACGCCGGCGCTCGTTAATGTGCCCATATAATGATGTCACACCGGCGCTCGTTAATGTGCCATATAATGATGTCACACCGGCACTCGTTAATGTGCCATATAATGATGTCACACCGGCGCTCGTTAATGTGCCATATAATGATGTCACACCGGCGCTCGTTAATGTGCCATATAATGATGTCACACCGGCGCTCGTTAATGTGCCGTATAATGATGTCACGCCGACGCTCGTTAATGTGCCCATATAATAATGTCACACCGGCGCTCGTTAATGTGCCGTATAATGATGTCACACCGGCGCTCGTTAATGTGCTGTATAATGATGTCACACCGGCGCTCGTTAATGTGCCCATATAATAATGTCACACCGGCGCTCGTTAATGTCCCCCGTATAATGATGTCACACCGGCGCTCGTTAATGTGCCCCGTATAATGATGTCACACCGGCGCTCGTTAATGTGCCATATAATGATGTCACACAGGCGCTCGTTAATGTGCCATATAATGATGTCACACCGACGCTCGTTAATGTGCCCCGTATAATGATGTCCCACTGACGCTCGTTAATGTTCCCCGTATAATGATGTCACACCGGCGCTCGTTAATGTGCCCCATATAATGATGTCACACCGGCGCTCGTTAATGTGCCCCGTATAATGATGTCCCACCGGCGCTCGTTAATGTGCCCCGTATAATGATGTCCCACCGGCGCTCGTTAATGTGCCCCGTATAATGATGTCCCACCGGCGCTCGTTAATGTGCCCCGTATAATGATGTCCCACCGGCGCTCGTTAATGTGGCCCGTATAATGATGTCACACCGGCGCTCGTTAATGTGCCATATAATGATGTCACATCGGCGCTCGTTAATGTGCCCATATAATAATGTCACACCGGCGCTCGTTAATGTGCCCATATAATGATGTCACACCGGCGCTTGTTAATGTGCCCATATAATGATGTCACACCGGCGCTCGTTAATGTGCCAATAGAATGATGTCACACCGGCGCTCGTTAATGTGCCCATATAATGATGTCACACCGGCGCTCGTTAATGTGCCCATATAATGATGTCATACCGGCGCTCGTTAATGTGCCCATATAATAATGTCACACCGGCGCTCGTTAATGTGCTGTATAATGATGTCACACCGGCGCTCGTTAATGTGCCCATATAATGATGTCACACCGGCGCTCGTTAATGTGCCCATATAATGATGTCACACCGGCACTCGTTAATGTGCCCATATAATAATGTCACACCGGCGCTCGCTAATGTGCCCATATAATGATGTCACACCGGCGCTTGTTAATGTGCCCATATAATGATGTCACACCGGCGCTTGTTAATGTGCCCATATAATGATGTCACACCGGCGCTCGTTAATGTGCCAATAGAATGATGTCACACCGGCGCTCGTTAATGTGCCCATATAATGATGTCACACCGGCGCTCGTTAATGTGCCCATATAATGATGTCACACCGGCGCTCGTTAATGTGCCCATATAATGATGTCACACCGGCGCTCGTTAATGTGCCCATATAATGATGTCACGCCGGCGCTCGTTAATGTGCCCATATAATGATGTCACACCGGCGCTCGTTAATGTGCCCATATAATGATGTCACACCGGCGCTCGTTAATGTGCCATATAATGATGTCACACCGGCACTCGTTAATGTGCCATATAATGATGTCACACCGGCGCTCGTTAATGTGCCATATAATGATGTCACACCGGCACTCGTTAATGTGCCATATAATGATGTCACACCGGCGCTCGTTAATGTGCCATATAATGATGTCACACCGGCGCTCGTTAATGTGCCCATATAATGATGTCACACCGGCGCTCGTTAATGTGCCATATAATGATGTCATACCGGCGCTCGTTAATGTGCCATATAATGATGTCACACCGGCGCTCGTTAATGTGCCCATATAATGATGTCACACCGGCGCTCGTTAATGTGCCCATATAATGATGTCACACCGGCGCTCGTTAATGTGCCCATATAATAATGTCACACCGGCGCTCGTTAATGTGCCCATATAATGATGTCACACCGGCTCTCGTTAATGTGCCCATATAATGATGTCACGCCGGCGCTCGTTAATGTGCCCATATAATGATGTCACGCCGGCGCTCGTTAATGTGACCATATAATGATGTCACACCGGCGCTCGCTAATGTGCCCATATAATGATGTCACACCGGCACTCGTTAATGTGCCCATATAATGATGTCACACCGGCACTCGTTAATGTGCCATATAATGATGTCACACCGGCACTCGTTAATGTGCCATATAATGATGTCACACCGGCGCTCGTTAATGTGCCATATAATGATGTCACACCGGCGCTCGTTAATGTGCCATATAATGATGTCACACCGGCACTCGTTAATGTGCCATATAATGATGTCACACAGGCGCTCGTTAATGTGCCATATAATGATGTCACACCGGCGCTCGTTAATGTGCCGTATAATGATGTCACGCCGACGCTCGTTAATGTGCCCATATAATAATGTCACACCGGCGCTCGTTAATGTGCCGTATAATGATGTCACACCGGCGCTCGTTAATGTGCTGTATAATGATGTCACACCGGCGCTCGTTAATGTGCCGTATAATGATGTCACACCGGCGCTCGTTAATGTGCTGTATAATGATGTCACACCGGCGCCCGTTAATGTGCCGTATAATGATGTCACGCCGACGCTCGTTAATGTGCCCATATAATGATGTCACATCGGCGCTCGTTAATGTGCCGTATAATGATGTCACATCGGCGCTCGTTAATGTGCCGTATAATGATGTCACACCGGCGCTCGTTAATGTGCCGTATAATGATGTCACACCGGCGCTCGTTAATGTGCCATATAATGATGTCACACCGGCGCTCGTTAATGTGCCCATATAATGATGTCACACCGGCGCTCGTTAATGTGCCCATATAATGATGTCACACCGGCGCTCGTTAATGTGCCGTATAATGATGTCACACCAGCGCTCGTTAATGTGCCGTATAATGATGTCACACCGGCGCTTGTTAATGTGCCCATATAATGATGTCACGCCGGCGCTCGTTAATGTGCTGTGTAATGATGTCACACCGGCGCTCGTTAATGTGCCCATATAATGATGTCACACCGGCGCTCGTTAATGTGCCCATATAATGATGTCACACCGGCGCTCGTTAATGTGCCCTTATAATGATGTCACGCCGGCGCTCGTTAATGTGCCCATATAATGATGTCACATCGGCGCTCGTTAATGTGCCGTATAATGATGTCACACCGGCGCTCGTTAATGTGCCCATATAATGATGTCACACCGGCGCTCGTTAATGTGCCGTATAATGATGTCACACCGGCACTCGTTAATGTGCTGTATAATGATGTCACACCGGCGCTCGTTAATGTGCCCATATAATGATGTCATACCGGCGCTCGTTAATGTGCCCATATAATGATGTCACACTGGCGCTCGTTAATGTCCCCCGTATAATGATGTCACGCCGGCGCTCGTTAATGTGCCCATATAATGATGTCACGCCGGCGCTTGTTAATGTGCCCATATAATGATGTCACACTGGCGCTCGTTAATGTCCCCCGTATAATGATGTCACGCCGGCGCTCGTTAATGTGCCCATATAATGATGTCACACCGGCGCTCGTTAATGTGCCCATATAATGATGTCACACCGGCGCTCGTTAATGTGCCCATATAATGATGTCACACCGGCGCTCGTTAATGTGACCATATAATGATGTCACACCGGCGCTCGTTAATGTGCCCATATAATGATGTTACACCGGCGCTCGTTAATGTGCCCATGTAATGATGTCACACCGGCGCTCGCTAATGTGCCCATATAATGATGTCACACCGGCGCTCGTTAATGTGCCCATATAATGATGTCACACCGGCGCTCGTTAATGTGCCCATATAATGATGTCACACCGGCGCTCGTTAATGTGCCCATATAATGATGTTACACCGGCGCTCGTTAATGTGCCCATGTAATGATGTCACACCGGCGCTCGCTAATGTGCCCATATAATGATGTCACATCGGCGCTCGCTAATGTGCCCATATAATGATGTCACACCGGCGCTCGCTAATGTGCCCATATAATGATGTCACACCGGCCCTCATTAATGTGCCTCGTATAATGATGTCACACCGGCGCTCGTTAATGTGCCCATATAATGATGTCACACCGGCGCTCGTTAATGTCCCCCGTATAATGATGTCACACCGGCGCTCGTTAATGTGCCCATATAATGATGTCACACCGGCGCTCGTTAATGTCCCCCGTATAATGATGTCACACCGGCGCTCGTTAATGTGCCCATATAATGATGTCACACCGGCGCTCATTAATGTGCCCCGTATAATGATGTCACACCGGCGCTCGTTAATGTGCCCATATAATGATGTCACACCGGCGCTCGTTAATGTGCCCATATAATGATGTCACACCGGCACTCGTTAATGTGCCCATATAATGATGTCACACCGGCGCTCGTTAATGTGCTGTATAATGATGTCACACCGGCGCTCGTTAATGTGCCCATATAATGATGTCATACCGGCGCTCGGTAATGTGCCCATATAATGATGTCACACCGGCGCTCGTTAATGTGCCCGTATAATGATGTCACACCGGCGCTCGTTAATGTGCCCATATAATGATGTCACACCGGCACTCGTTAATGTGCCATATAATGATGTCCCACCGGCGCTCGTTAATGTGCCATATAATGATGTCACACCGGCGCGCGTTAATGTGCCCATATAATGATGTCACACTGGCGCTCGTTAATGTGCCCATATAATGATGTCACACCGGCACTCGCTAATGTGCCCATATAATGATGTCACACCGGCACTCGCTAATGTGCCCATATAATGATGTCACACCGGCGCTCGCTAATGTGCCCATATAATGATGTCACACTGGCGCTCATTGATGTGCCCATATAATGATGTCACACCGGCGCTCGTTAATGTGCCCATATAATGATGTCACACCGGCGCTCGTTAATGTGCCCATATAATGATGTCACATCGGCGCTCGTTAATGTGCCGTATAATGATGTCACACCGGCGCTCGTTAATGTGCCCATATAATGATGTCACACCGGCGCTCATTAATGTGCCCCGTATAATGATGTCACACCGGCGCTCGTTAATGTGCCCATATAATGATGTCACACCGGCGCTCGTTAATGTGCCCATATAATAATGTCACACCGGCGCTCGTTAAAGTGCCCATATAATGATGTCACACCGGCACTCGTTAATGTGCCCATATAATGATGTCACACCGGCACTCGTTAATGTGCCCATATAATGATGTCATACCGGCGCTCATTAATGTGCCCATATAATGATGTCACACCGGCGCTCGTTAATGTGCCCATATAATGATGTCACACCGGCGCTCGGTAATGTGCCCCATATAATGATGTCACACCGGCGCTCGTTAATGTGCCCATATAATGATGTCACACCGGCGCTCAGTAATGTGCCCATATAATGATGTCACACCGGCGCTCGTTAATGTGCCCATATAATGATGTCACACCGGCGCTCGTTAATGTGCCCATATAATGATGTCACACCGGCGCTCGTTAATGTGCCCATATAATGATGTCACACCGGCGCTCGTTAAAGTGCCCATATAATGATGTCACACCGGCACTCGTTAATGTGCCCATATAATGATGTCACACCGGCGCTCGTTAATGTGCCCATATAATGATGTCACACCGGCACTCGTTAATGTGCCCATATAATGATGTCACACCGGCACTCGTTAATGTGCCCATATAATGATGTCACACCGGCGCTCGTTAATGTGCCCATATAATGATGTCACACCGGCGCTCGGTAATGTGCCCCATATAATGATGTCACACCGGCGCTCGTTAATGTGCCCATATAATGATGTCACACCGGCGCTCGCTAATGTGCCCATATAATGATGTCACACCGGCACTCGTTAATGTGCCCATATAATGATGTCACACCGGCACTCGTTAATGTGCCCATATAATGATGTCACACCGGCGCTCGCTAATGTGCCCATATAATGATGTCACACCGGCACTCGTTAATGTGCCCATATAATGATGTCACACCGGCGCTCGTTAATGTGCCCATATAATGATGTCACACCGGCACTCGTTAATGTGCCCATATAATGATGTCACACCGGCGCTCGCTAATGTGCCCATATAATGATGTCACACCGGCGCTCGTTAATGTGCCCATATAATGATGTCACACCGGCGCTCGTTAATGTGCCCATATAATGATGTCACACCGGCACTCGCTAATGTGCCATATAATGATGTCCAGAATTATGGATTCACCTGTCGGGTTACGCCACATTCTTTGGGTGTGGAGGAAAGGCTTCTTTACAGTCAGAGCAGTCAGTAAAATGTGTCTAAAGTAAACAGCGAATCTGATGAACAGTTTTACAACACATTGTAACAAGTGGAAAATGAGCGACTCCTCACATCTGCCGGAATCCTGGCCGGCTCGGTACGCCTCTGCCCATATCATGTGAGCACAAGGACCTGGATATACAGCCCCAGAATCTAAGCTGTACACCCCACTTAGTCCTGGCTAGAGACGGGCGAACCCACAGATTTTTGGGCTTGGCAGCTCTGGCCCGACTTAAAAAAAAAGTCTGGTTTGGGACCAAATTTGACCCAAACATGACCCCGGACATCGAACCCAATATAAGTCTAAGGGACCCGAACTTAAGAGTTATAAAATGTTGTTAGTCATTACTAGGGGGCTGCAAAAGGAAGCAAATGGGCATAAGAGCAGGACAGTTATACTTACTGAGTCCCCCGCGTGGCTGTCACATTGCTTCCGGGTCCGCTTATTAGCACTCATGCATATGAACTGCTTCCACCACACAGCCTCTGTGACAGTGTCTGTGATTGGTTGCAGTCAGAGTGCTCCCTCACCTTCTGTGCAGGCATCTGTGATTGGTTGCAGTCAGAGTGCTCCCCCACCTTCTGTGCAGGCATCTGTGATTGGTTGCAGTCAGAGTGCTCCCCCACCTTCTGTGCAGGCATCTGTGATTGGTTGCAGTCAGAGTGCTCCCCCACCTTCCGTGCAGGCATCTGTGATTGGTTGCAGTCAGAGTGCTTCCCCACCTTCTGTGCAGGCATCTGGTATTGGTTGCAGTCGGAGTGCTCCCCCACCTTCTGTGCAGGCATCTGGTATTGGTTGCAGTCAGAGTGCTCCCCCACCTTCTGTGCAGGCATCTGTGATTGGTTGCAGTCAGAGTGCTCCCCCACCTTCTGCGCAGGCATCTGTGATTGTTTGCAGTCAGAGTGCTCCCCCACCTTTTGTGCAGGCATCTGTGATTGGTTGAAGTCAGAGTGCTCCCCCACCTTCTGTGCAGGCATCTGTGATTGGTTGTAGTCAAAGTGCTCCCCCACCTTCTGTGCAGGCATCTGTGATTGGTTGTAGTCAGAGTGCTCCCCCACCTTCTGTGCAGGCATCTGTGATTGGTTGCAGTCAGAGTGCTCCCCCACCTTCTGTTCCGGCGTCTGTGATTGGTTGCAGTCAGAGTGCTCCCCCACCTTCTGCGCAGGCATCTGTGATTGGTTGCAGTCAGAGTGCTCCCCCACCTTCTGTGCAGGCATCTCGTATTGGTTGCACTCAGAGTGCTCCCCCACCTTCTGTGCAGGCATCTGGTATTGGTTGCAGTCAGAGTGCTCCCCCACCTTCTGTGCAGACATCTGTGATTGTTTGCAGTCAGAGTGCTCCCCCACCTTCTGCGCAGGCATCTGTGATTGTTTGCAGTCAGAGTGCTCCCTCACCTTCTGTGCAGGCATCTGTGATTGGTTGCAGTTAGAGTGCTCCCCCACCTTCTGTGCAGGCATCTGTGATTGGTTGCAGTCAGAGTGCTCCCCCACCTTCTGTGCAGGCATCTGTGATTGGTTGCAGTCAGAGTGCTCCCCCACCTTTCGTGCAGGCATCTGTGATTGGTTGCAGTCAGAGTGCTCCCCCTCCTTCTGCGCAGGCATCTGTGATTGTTTGCAGTCAGAGTGCTCCCCCACCTTTTGTGCAGGCATCTGTAATTGTTTGCAGTCAGAGTGCTCCCCCACCTTCTGTGCAGGCATCTGGTATTGGTTGCAGTCGGAATGCTCCCCCACCTTCTGTGCAGGCATCTGTGATTGGTTGCAGTCAGAGTGCTCCCCCTCCTTCTGCGCAGGCATCTGTGAGTGTTTGCAGTCAGAGTGCTCCCCCACCTTTTGTGCAGGCATCTGTGATTGGTTGCAGTCAGAGTGCTCCCCCACCTTCTGTGCAGGCATCTGTGATTGGTTGCAGTTAGAGTGCTCCCCCACCTTCTGTGCAGGCATCTGTGATTGGTTGTAGTCAGAGTGCTCCCCCACCTTCTGTGCAGGCATCTGTGATTGGTTGTAGTCAGAGTGCTTCCCCACCTTCTGTGCAGGCATCTGTGATTGGTTGCAGTCGGAGTGCTCCCCCACCTTCTGTGCAGGCATCTGGTATTGGTTGCAGTCGGAGTGCTCCCCCACCTTCTGTGCAGGCATCTGGTATTGGTTGCAGTCAGAGTGCTCCCCCACCTTCTGTGCAGGCATCTGTGATTGGTTGCAGTCAGAGTGCTCCCCCACCTTCTGCGCAGGCATCTGTGATTGTTTGCAGTCAGAGTGCTCCCCCACCTTTTGTGCAGGCATCTGTGATTGGTTGAAGTCAGAGTGCTCCCCCACCTTCTGTGCAGGCATCTGTGATTGGTTGTAGTCAAAGTGCTCCCCCACCTTCTGTGCAGGCATCTGTGATTGGTTGTAGTCAGAGTGCTCCCCCACCTTCTGTGCAGTCATCTGTGATTGGTTGCAGTCAGAGTGCTCCCCCACCTTCTGTTCCGGCGTCTGTGATTGGTTGCAGTCAGAGTGCTCCCCCACCTTCTGCGCAGGTATCTGTGATTGGTTGCAGTCAGAGTGCTCCCCCACCTTCTGTTCTGGCGTCTGTGATTGGTTGCAGTCAGAGTGCTCCCCCACCTTCTGCGCAGGCATCTGTGATTGTTTGCAGTCAGAGTGCTCCCCCACCTTTTGTGCAGGCATCTGTGATTGGTTGAAGTCAGAGTGCTCCCCCACCTTCTGTGCAGGCATCTGTGATTGGTTGTAGTCAGAGTGCTCCCCCACCTTCTGTGCAGGCATCTGTGATTGGTTGTAGTCAGAGTGCTCCCCCACCTTCTGTGCAGGCATTTGTGATTGGTTGCAGTTAGAGTGCTCCCCCACCTTCTGTTCCGGCGTCTGTGATTGACTGCAGTCAGAGTGCTCCCCCACCTTCTGTACAGGCATCTGTGATTGGCTGCAGTCAGAGTGCTTCCTCACCTTCTGTTCCGGTGTTTGTGATTGGTTGCTCTCACACTGGCTGCCTCGGTCCCAAAGTGGAGCGTAAAAATAAATAAACAATGGGGAAAAAATTGCATAGGGTTCCCCAGCACAGGTAAAGCAGACAGCCGGAGGTTGCATTGCCAGCTATGCTCTTTATCTTGGGTGTGTATCAAAATACAAGGAACCCACATGAGGGTCTGTTTAAAAAATTATTTCAATTAACAATAAAAAAAATGGCGTGCGATTCATCCAAATTTTGATGGCTCAGCCAAGATAAAGCAGACATTCGGGGACTGACTGGTATTCTCAGGCTGGGGAGACCAATGGCTATTGGGCCCCCCTTAGCCTAAAAATAGCAGCCCGCAGCCGCCCCACAATTGCCAAATCGATTAGATGTGAGAATTCCGCTGCTTTACCTAGCTCATTCCAATTGCCCTGGAGCGGTGGAAATCAGGGTAATATATAGGGTTAATGACATCTGTGATATGAGACCACCCTATTACTAATCATGTACATAAAAAGAAAGTTGGTGTCTGTGCAAAGACTAGGTGTCCGTTACGGACCCCGAACTTTACAGTTCTGGTTGACCTGTCACTAGTCATGACCATGATAACTTCACCAAAATAAGGAATTGATAATAGAGAACCGTGATACTATAAATCCACCGCAAATCATCAATAAAAAAAAAGTCCAGTAAAACACTCAATTCATGCTGCACTTTGGATAGTCCGGCACTATTAGGGAGATTAGTCCTTTGAGAGGTGGGGGTTTGTGTAGTTTGGTTACATGTAACCTCAGCAGCTTAATGTCAGGCAGCAGCTACAAAAGCAAATACAATATTCAGGTGTATAAAATGAGAGGTAAAACCCATGATCTCAGCGTAAGATCACCTCCACTATAAATGTAACATTACCTCTCATTAACACCACCGCTTGAGTCTGCGATTCCTTTTTAGTTTTACATTCGAAATAAAAAAAAATATATGGAGCTACGTATCCGGCAGATGGCTGAGAAATGCGGCAACAGTTCCCAAACCTTCACCATATATTCTAATTGACTGAAGGCTCACACCGTTGTCACCCTCTGTCCTGGGAGTGCTGCCGCTGACAAGCAGTCTGACACTTCGTGGATGGAGAACGCCAAGAAGACGTGGTGATGCCACCTCAATAATCCTGTGGTGCCCGAGCTCCATTGAAGGGCTTGCCAGCGCTCCTCTCTCCCCTCCGTCTTCTATGGGGAGTGTGATGACATGGACTCTTAGTGCCTAGCATGGGTTAACTTTCTTAAAATTCAGCCAGACATGAAGACAGTTTATTTATAGATGGAGGATAATCCCTCATTGTTCTACAAGACTCTTGGGAGTTTAGTATTGAAGTTTTTGTTGACTCATGCAATTGTTTTGGCCACTGAAGGCCAGACACCCATTGTATTACGATGTGTTTGCTGGATGTGATTTAACTTAGCTGTCTCTCCCTCCTCTCTGCTATTGACCATTATTACTGGGATATTCTGTATACAGCTTGAAATTCATCCAATAAGAGAAGCAATCTTGTACAACCAATCCGATAAGGGCACAGTATATCCTAAGGGAAGGCTATGGCTATAAAAGGGGACTTCTTGGAGTCACCAGGGTTGATGGATGTTGCAAGATCCAGTCTAAGCTCTTAGGAGCTGGCTAGGGGATCAGAACCAGGATACCTTGTGGACTCGGTCTAGGGACTTTGGCTCCAACTAGAGGATCACTTGGCTACATGGCTTCAACCTAGGGACTCCGATTCCGATTGGAGACCATAACCACAGTCTAGGGATTTCAACTCTGGCTGCCAGGATTACATCATCATACCAGAGACTACTTAGGGAAGAAACCCAGGTTGGGACAATTTGGTCACCTGACTACAGATGTTGCAGACCTCAGACAGCTTCCTAAATCTGGTGTTATTCCATTCTCGGTGGGTGCCCGCCAAAAGCAGGGTGCTGCTGGATTGGAGTAAGTAGCCCTGGAAGCTCTGAGGCACGGACATTCTAAATCCCTGGTGAGCCAGCGGAAGGGTGAGACTCTGTTGCCTGTTACATTTGTGTGTTTTGCTGGTTATGTGTTATGTGCCGTTAATTGTGTGGGGATCCAATAAAGTCTAATTATTGTGGTTCCCTCACCCTGTGTTGTCTGAGTAGTGTTCCACCCACAGTTAAGGAGGCCGGCGTTCAGTTGGGATGAGCCCTGAGCCACGCTGTTTTTCTAAAGGTGGCCGGGCCAGCGGACGAGAGCACCCACTGACCCTCGCGTCTCCACAGGAGAGGACCCACTGACCCCCGCGTCTCCACAGGAGAGCACCCACTGACCCCCGCGTCTCCACAGGAGAGCACCCACTGAACCCCGTGTCTCCACAGGAGAGGACCCACTGACCCCCGCGTCTCCACAGGAGAGCACCCAGTGACCCCCGTGTTCCCACAGGGAGACCCTTTTTTTTCGTACACGGAGCTGAATCCTATTGACTCCCCAGCAAAAAAGAAAATCCACTCCAAAGAGAAGCACAATACGCAATGTTTATAGAGGAAATAACCCGAGCGGCAGCCGATAACGTGACTTTTTACTTTTCCAGGACGTCTTATCAAACAATCCTGGACAGACAAGATTTTTTATTGACTCTCCAGCCCATAATCCTGACATGAGACGTGAGCTGCAGCCACTGAAGATGATGAGAATGACCGCCACAATGACCTGTTACTTCAGCTTCAAAAACAAACACAGATGCCTTCATTTTCTTATAGACAGGGCAAAAAATGACCACTATTTTAGGACTATTCTGGAATTTCTGGACGGTTGGCAACTCAGTAGATCAAACAAAGAGCGAGTAATGAGCGGGCAATGTGTGAGCTCCGAGCCCTGACGAGCAGGTAAGGAGCGGGAAATGTGTGAGCTACGAGCCCTAACGAGCGAACAACGAGCGGGCAATGTGTGAGCTCCGAGCCCTGACGAGCAGGTAAGGAGCGGGAAATGTGTGAGCTACGAGCCCTAACGAGCGAACAACGACCGCGCAATGTGTGAACTCCGAGCCCTGACGAGCGAGTAATGAGCAGGCAATGAGAGAGCTCCGAGCCCTGATGAACGAGTAACAAGCAGGCAATGCGTGAGCTCCGAGCCCTGATGAACGAGTAACAAGCAGGCAATGCGTGAGCTCCGAGCCCTGATGAACGAGTAACGAGCAGGCAATGCGTGAGCTCCGAGCCCTGACGAGCGAGTAACAAGCAGACAATGCGTGAGCTCCGAGCCCTGACGAGCAAGTAACAAGCAGACAATGCGTGAGCTCCGAGCCCTGACGAGCGAGTAAAAAGCAGGCAATGTGAGAGCTCTGAGCCCTGACGAGCAAGTAACGAACAGGCAATGCGTGAGCTCCGAGCCCTGATGAACGAGTAACGAGCAGGCAATGCGTGAGCTCCGAGCCCTGATGATCGAGTAACGAGCAGGCAATGCGTGAGCTCCGAGCCCTGACGAGCGAGTAAAAAGCAGGCAATGTGAGAGCTCTGAGCCCTGACGAGCGAGTAACAAGCAGGCAATGCATGAGCTCCGAGCCCTGACGAGCGAGTAACAAGCAGGCAATGCGTGAGCTCCGAGCCCTGACTAGCGAGTAATGAGCAGGCAATGCGTGAGCTCCGAGCCCTGACGAGCGAGTAACAAGCAGGCAATGCGTGAGCTCCGAGCCCTGACGAGCGAGTAACAAGCAGGCAATGCGTTAGCTCCGAGCCCTGACGAGCGAGTAACAAGCAGGCAATGCGTGAGCTCCGAGCCCTGACGAGCGAGTAACAAGCAGGCAATGCGTTAGCTCCGAGCCCTGACGAGCGAGTAACAAGCAGGCAATGTGTCGCGGGCGGAGGAGGGGACGCTGCGCTCTCCCACTGCTCGGGTCCGGCCGCTGCTGCTGCTCGGTGGTGGCTCGAGCAGTGGGCCGGATCCCGGGGACTCGAGCGGCGCTCCTCACCCGTGAGTGAAAAGGGGATTGAGGGTGGGGATTTATTGTCCATGACGCCACCCACGGTTGTGGTGATAATGGTGACACCACCGCTGCTCTGGACGGGGATCCCGGGAGCGGTGACAGGGAGCAGCTTTGTTGTTAGTTCTCCCCTCCGTGGGTAGGGGGTTGGTTGTCCCGGGGCCCGGTGATGGGGTAGGGATGAATGGCAGGCGGGTTACGGGGCCTGGTGAGGTGCAGGGTCTGACTGTTGTCTTCTGTCGGGACTTGGCTGTTTGGAAACCCAGGAGGTCCCCTTCACTAACGGATTCGGCAAATTCACGGCGACTCCTAGCCTTGCCGGGGTCCGTAAGCCCCTGCCAGATGGTGCTGACTTCTCTTAGTGTACCGGTCCGGTACCGCCGGGCCACCGCCCGTCCACGGTCCTTACGGTAACTCTGATAGGCCACTCCTGCAGACGGTCACCACCGTCTGCCAACCTTGCTGTACCGCCCGGGCCACACACCCGGACGCTGTCAGTCAGTTGCTCCTTTACTACACTTTTTCTCCTTCCACTTTCACCTCCAAAACTAGACTGCTCCTTTTCCCGCCTCCAGGACTGTGAACTCCTCGGTGGGCGGGACCAACCGCCTGGCCCACCCCCTGGTGTGATCATCAGCCCCTGGAGGAAGGCAACAAGGGTTTTGTATCTGACATCGGTGTGCCTGACCAGGAGTGTGGGGTGTGTTGGTGTAGTGCTCTGTGGCCCCTGGCTTGTCCAGGGCGCCACATTCCCCCTTAGTTAAATGCAGACCGTCCGCGGGCTGCCCGTCCATCACCGGTTTTATTTTCACAACTGAAAAATATTAAAACGGTTAAACGGTAAACATATTTACAATTATAATAACATCTTCCCACATCGGGAGGTACTCTTACTTAAATGGTTGCAAACGGTTACGGCTTCCGCTCTCTCCCACCCAAGCAACCTGGCCCTGATGCTGCCCCTAAGCAAACAGGCAGCACCCCTTGACCCCAGTCCTGCACAAGTTGCCCGAGCGGGTTCTGTCCTTTTCAGGGGACCAACGTCCATGGGGAACCCCTGAAACCCCCAGAGGATCGCCACCGGTTCCGGTGGTGGCTGGGCCCCAGCCTGCTCCACTGCGGGCCCTTCCTCCAATCTGCCTCTCCGGAGGCGGTAACGGTGGAAGCCACAACAACATTTTTTACATTCCACTAAGTTTGTGGTTGCCCTGCAAGTTCTCGGGCCTGTTCATAAAGAGTTCTTTATGCAACTTTTCAAACGGTCCCCACGGGGAAAATGGTGCCGGCAACAACCGGTTTCAATCAGCAGTAAATCAGATGGCAATCAGGTGACTTCATCGGTGGATTAGCTTATCATTTTTGCAAAACTTTTTAACTTAACAGTACTTTCTTAACACACACAGTCCTGGTGGTCCCAACGGGGACGGTGACAACGGCATTCTGCTGCCCTTACTCCGACTCTTCGGTGTCCGTTGGGGGAGGGGACGCGGTGGACACCCGGGCCTCTTGGCTGCCCCTCAGCTTGGCATCCAAAGTAAACCACCCCCTCTCCCCGCAGTGCCGGGTGTATTGCACCAGGTCTCCTGGCATCAGGTTACGGCCTGGGTGCTCTTCTGGCAGGTGAGCATTAACATCCCACCGGGCTATGAAAACTTCGGCCTCCAGGCCCGGTTCGTATATGAAGCCATAGCCCCGGCGGACATCAAACCGCCTCACCTGCCCTTCATACAGGGGGCCCCGGACACGGAAGGTCGCTTGGCGGAGGCTCTCCTTCTCCCGGATTGCACGGGCCACCAATTCCGCCTTCTTCCTCTCCCTTTCCTCGATTTCTGGGCCCAACGGTACCGGCTCCCTATCTCAGTACGGCGCTGCTGCGAGCTCCGAGTCGGACCCCGCGAGACCTTTTGGACACTGCCCACTGCTGGTGATCTGGGCAGAAGGTCCCGTGGTGACTTGGCCTTGGACGCCGCCTTGCATCGACAACCCGGCGCAACCTCAGCCGAGGTGTGGGGGATGGGCACAGGGGCTTTCCGCTGCTGGGCCTTTTTCATGGAGCGGTCTATCGGCTCCGGCTCGGGGGATCTCTCGGGGGATGCCTCCGGTTCAGGCTTCGGGGCTTTCCACGGTAGCACCTCCGGTCGGCTACGGGCTCCGGCTACAGGTCGGTCCGCCTGGGCGGACATGCGGGGTATCGCTACCGGTTGCGGTGGTAGCGGGCCTAGTGGCGGGGTCACGGCAGCCGGGACGGGTGGCGAGGGAGGCAGTAGGGCGAGCGAGTTCAGACCGGGCCCCGCAGCCGCGATGACCGACCCACTAGGGGTATCGGGGCGTGGATCACTCACCCTCCCTTCCGCAACTTCCTCCTCGCGTCTCCACACGGTCGCTATGACCTCCGTCATGTCGGTCTCCCACTCCTCCAAGCGGAGCTGCATCTTGACCTGCAGCCTCTGATAGAGCTGCGCGGTCCGGATCTCAACCCACGCCGCGGTTCCAGGCGCGGGGGCTACGGTTCTACGGGACGGCATGTGCATCTTGCTGGCGGCCTCTCCCAGGAACAAGATGGCCGCAGGGTCCTGGCGTCCCTGCTTTTATAGCCGCGCTCACATGCGACCAGACGCCATTTCGTCCCCCTTAGTTTCTTTCCGGCTTCTCCTCTATCGGGGCGGGGTTTTGGCCTTCGCGCCTCCACTACTCAAGGAGATGCTCGAGCGGGAATTCTTCGCGCCAAAGATGGCAGCTTCGGCAAATTTTCAGCCGGACACCTCCAGCAATAACAAGGCGCACCTCTACCCAACGGCAGAGCGGTAGGATCCTGTTCGTGACGCCAAGTTGTCGCTGGCGGAGGAGGGGACGCTGCGCTCTCCCACTGCTCGGGTCCAGCCGCTGCTGCTGCTGCTCGGTGGTGGCTCGAGCGGTGGGCCGGATCCCGGGGACTCGAGCGGCGCTCCTCGCCTGTGAGTGAAAAGGGGATTGATGGTGGGGATTTATTGTCCATGACGCCACCCACGGTTGTGGTGATAATGGTGACACCACCGCTGCTCTGGACGGGGATCCCGGGAGCGGTGACAGGGAGCAGCTTTGTTGTTAGTTCTCCCCTCCGTGGGTAGGGGGTTGGTTGTCCCGGGGCCCGGTGATGGGGTAGGGATGAATGGCAGGCGGGTTACGGGGCCTGGTGAGGTGCAGGGTCGCAGGGGCAGCGCTATGCCGCACGGCACGGTGGTAGTCACTCAACCCAATGATGAAGACACAGTTCTCGGTAAAACATTCGGCTGGATGGACGGGTCCCCCAGACGGCTGCGGTGTTGTCTCTCCCGGCAGGTTGATGGTGACTGCCTTTCCCTGCACCTGTGTACGGTTGTTGGTTCCGATGGGTTCCCACCGGTAACCCGCTCCCCAGCTTGGATATGGGCTGGAGGAGCCCCTTCTTGCCCGCTGGCTCTGGCCCTGAGAAACGGTTGCCTTGGCGGTGGCGGTGTCTCCTTCTGTTGGTTGGACTGTTGCCTTCTGTCGGGACTTGGCTGTTTGGAAACCCAGGAGGTCCCCTTCACTAATGGATTCGGCAAATTCACGGCGACTCCTAGCCTTGCCGGGGTCCGTAAGCCCCTGCCAGATGGTGCTGACTTCTCTTCGTGTACCGGTCCGGTACCGCCGGGCCACCGCCCGTCCACGGTCCTTACGGTAACTCTGATAGGCCACTCCTGCAGACGGTCACCACCGTCTGCCAACCTTGCTGTACCGCCCGGGCCACACACCCGGATGCTGTCAGTCAGTTGCTCCTTTACTACACTTTTTCTCCTTCCACTTTCACCTCCAAAACTAGACTGCTCCTTTTCCTGCCTCCAGGACTGTGAACTCCTCGGTGGGCGGGACCAACCACCTGGCCCACCCCCTGGTGTGATCATCAGCCCCTGGAGGAAGGCAACAAGGGTTTTGTGTCTGACTTCGGTGTGCCTGACCGGGAGTGTGGGGTGTGTTGGTGTAGTACTCTGTGGCCCCTGGCTTGTCCAGGGCGCCACAAATGCGTGAGCTCTGAGCCCTGACGAGCGAGTAATGAGCAGGAAATGCGAGAGCTCCGAGCCCTGACGAGCGAGTAATGAGCAGGCAATGCGTGAGCTCCGAGCCCTGACGAGCGAGTAATGAGCAGGCAATGCGTGAGCTCCGAGCCCTGACGAGCGAGTAATGAGCAGGCAATGCGTGAGCTCCGAGCCCTGACGAGCGAGTAATGAGCAGGCAATGCGTGAGCTACAAGCCCTGACAAATGGATAACGAGCGAGAAATGCGTGAGCTCCAGGTCCTGACGAATGGGTAATGAGCTTACAATGTGTGAGCTACAAGTGGATAATGAGCGGGCAATGCATGAGCTCTAGGCCCTGACGAGTGGATAACAAGTAGGCAATGCGTGAGCTCCAGGTCCTGACGAACGGGTAATGAGCTGACAATGGGTGAGCTACGAATAGATGATGAGCAGGCAATGCGTGAGCTCTGGGCCCTGACGAGTGGGTAATGAGCTGGCAATGCATGAGCTCCAGGCCCTGAAGAATGGGTGACAAGCGGGAAATGTGTGAGCTCCGGGTTCCGGTGAGCAGGCAACGAGGGGGTGACGAGGGAGCAATGCATGAACTCTGGGTCCTGACGAGGAGATGACGAGCGGGCAATGCATAAGCTGTGGGTCCCGACAAGAGAGCGATGAGGGGGTGACGAGCAGGCAATGAGTGAGCTCTGGGTCCCGATGAGTGGGTGACAAGGGGGTGACTAGTGGGCAATGCGTGAACTCTGGGCCACGATGAGTGGACAACGAGGGCTTCCTAGTATCCGGGGCCCATGGGTTTATTGCGTGAGCCGAGTGCGGCCGGTCAGTGCTCAGGAGACTCTTGATCCAGAAGAAGGGAGAAAAGCAGAATGAGGTCTACGCCAATAGCGCTGCTGCTCTTATCGGCTGTCAATGACTTTCTTTCAAAACTTTGCCTAAAACAAAAATATCACCTTAGCAGTCGCGGTTCAGCTGGAATCACAAAAGCGCATTTTGTGATGATGTTTTTTACTATTTCTTCCTTTTAGATGCGTTAAAAGCTCCAAAATGTAACATCTGGTTCCTGCAAAAAAAATGGAAGTTCTAAGGCAGAATTGCCAACTATCATGGAGCGTCGCTCCAGAAGAAGGGGGACCTCCGGGACTCCCACAAAAAAAGCCAAATCTTCAAGGCACAACCTATCCAGAGACCTGAGGAGAGAGCCTTGTGCCGGCCTCCATCATTACATAGTGCCCCTTGGCATTTTGGACGGGCCGTGGAATGGATATTGCTTCAAGAAGGAAATGTAGACGCCGCACCCCAGGATCTCCTGAGAGCCATACCAAAAAAGATATACTCCAGCAAATACATACCAAAAAGCATCGATGAAAGAGCTCATTTATTGATACAAAAAGTTAAAAACATGAACAATTAAGAAGGAAGATAAGCAGAGGAAGCGGGAGGACTGCAAACACGATACAAAGTATACAGTATAAACTGCGAGTCTGGATAATAAAAAACAGTCTGCAAGATAAGAAGAATAAATAAAAGACACAGAGATGAAAATCGCTGGGGTAAATGAAAATATCATAATCCAGGCAAATAGCCAGAAGTAAGGACAAAACCTTAACGTTGCAAATATATAAACCAGTGCAAACATCAATTCATTAAATACCCAGCACATGATGAGCAAAAAACGCAGACAGTGCATGAAGTGAAAACAGGCGGGTAAAGTAGCCGGCTCAAAATGGGGAATGCTGTTAAAATGCACCGACACTAAAAAAACTAATGGATATAAACCAGACCCGAAGTCATGATGTAAGGAGTCCTCCTGTGATCTCTGCCATTCACCCCAACGCACGTTTCACTAACTGCCTCCTTAGTGAGTTGTTTCCTCCTAAGAGCCAATATGAAAAGGTGTCAAATATGCCCCAACACCTGGACTACATGGATGATCTGATCACAGGATCCTAATATCACTTTTTTCCTTCAGGCAGTAATTACACCCTATGCAGTGTCACAGTTCAGGCTGGAGAGACTTGTCCTCATAAAGTCTCCCATAAAGGTTCTATAGCTATCAGTTCAGCCATCTCCCTCCACTCCCCCATAACTAGGAACATGAGACAGCTGACAGCTCATTAATTCACTATAAGAAAGCTGCTGCCTGACTTCTCTGTCCTTCTTCATCCACCATACCCCTCTGTCCTCATCTTCCAGACCCTCTCTCCTCCTCCTCCTGATTTCTCCGCCCTCTTCCACCTTCCAACTCCATTTTTTCCTCCAGAAACCTCTGCCCTTCACCCTTCAGACTCCTGTATCCTCCTCCCTCGAGACTTCTCTGTCCTCCTTATCCAGACTTCTCCGCCCTCTTCCACCTTCCAGACTCTTTTTGTCCTCCAGAAACCACTGTCCTCCATCCTCCAGAATCCTGCGTCCTCCTTCTTCAGACTCCTCTGCCCTCGTCCACCTTACAGACTCATTTTTTTCCTCCAGAAACCTCTTGTCCTCTATCCTCCAGACTCATGTGTCCTCCTCCCTCCAGATACCTCTGTCCTACACCTCCCTAGACTCATGTGTCCTTCTCCTCCAGACTCCTATATCCTCTCCAGACATCTTGGTCTCCTCTAGATTCCTCTGTCTCCTACCAACCCCTTTGTTTCCTCCAGACTCCCTCATGCCCTTAGCATCTTACAGACTCTTCTGCCCCATCCAGACACTTCTTGCCCTCTTCAGGCTCCTCTGTTCTCTTATTGATTCCTCTGTCCTCCTCCAAACTCCTCCTTCCTTTTCCTGGTTCCTCTGCCCTCTTCAGTTTCTGCTCTCCCCTTCCAGTTTCCGCTCTCCTCCTCATGACTCATCTGTCTCCTGTAGACTCCTTTTTCCACTTTCATTTTTTGTCTCTTCTAGGCTCCTCTGTCCAGATGCCTCTTCTCCTCTAGAAAGCGCTGTTGCTCCAGACTCTTTTGTTTCCTCCATACACCTCCATGACCCTCAGCCTCCTACAGGCTGTTCTTCTCCGGACTTATGTACTCCCTTAAAAACTCATTTGTCCTCCTCCAAATGCCTCTGCCCCCTGCGTACGTCTCTGTCTCCTCCAGTCACCTCTGTTGTCTTCTAGACTCCTCTTTCTTTTCGAGACTCCTCTGTCCACTTTCAGCCTTCTGACTCTTTCAGACATCGCTGTTGTCCTCCAGACTCGTCTGTTCTCTTCTAGACTCCTCTTCCAGACTTCTTTAATTTCCTGACTCCTTTGTTTCCTCCAGACTCCACCATGTCACCTAACCTCTTACAGACTCTTCTGTCCCAGCCAAACTCCTGTGTCCTCCTCCAGGCTCATTTGACATCTTCCAGACTCCTGAATCCTCTTACAAACGCCTTTGTCCTCTCCATGTCCCAATGTGACTGCACATGTTATGTCCGGTATGAGAGGACAGCCGGTGAGCGGTGCAACACAGAGGAAGCAATACAATGGAAGCCCCTGGCACTAGGGAAAAGGGAGCGTTGTCACCTCCTAACACTCACCTGAGGTCGATCCCTGCAATCCCTAATGTCCCTAGACGGGTCCTTCTCCCTGTGCGCCGTCACGTGCCTAGGCCCTCGCTGGCAATGAATTCACACTGACTAGTGAAGGCCAGTGAGACACTAGTGTCACCACTGCAATAAGACAACACAAGAAAGGAAAGACAAACAAGAGGGGAAAGACAAAGCAAATAGTACTCCACAGCTTCATCAGCATTAACTTCTCAACTGCAACAGAAGCAACACCTCAGCTATCTCCAGAGACTGGCTTCTTCAAAGTGGACAGCATAGGTATGAGCTATAACCGGCATAGGAAGGAGTCAGGAGTGGATCTTTATATCAGAATGGAGTGGCTGTAGTTGAGGTTACAACTACCTGTTAGATCACTGCAGGATAAAAATCTTTATTTTTTGATTTAGCGCTACCATATTCTGCAGCGCTTTACATACATCAGGAACACTGTCCCCATTGGGGCTCACAATCTAGAGTCCCTATCTGTATGTTTTTGGAGTGTGGGAGGAAACCCACGCAAACACTGGGAGAACATACAAACTCCTTGCAGATGGTGTCCTTGGTGGGATTTGAACCCAGGACTTCAACGCTGCAAGACTACAGTGCTAACCACTGAGCCACCGTGCCGCCCATAGGATAGAAATGAACCTTAACCCCTTCAGTACCGGATGGAATTAAATACGCTCTAACTCAGGGTAAATGATAAGTGGGCACTAAAGTGGATCTGTGAGCAACAACATGCTGTGACCTTCTGATCCCAGATCCCCCCGAGATCACATAAAGCCGTGACACACTCATGACAATACTCGCCCTTCTATGAGGGGCCAGTTTGTACAGTTAAGAAGCATGGAAGGATTGCATCAACCTATTGGCATTGACTCATCTGTCCTCTCCAGACTCCCGTATCCTCTCCAGTCCCCTCTATAGTCCTCCGGAACTCCTATGTTATTATCGTCGAGACTCCTCTACCCTGTCTTCTCTAGACTCCTCTGCCCTCTCCAGACTCCTCTGTCCCCTCTTTCATCCTCCAGAACAACTCTGTACTCCTTGTCCAGATTCCTCTGCCCTATCCTCCTCAGACTCTTGTGCCCTGTCTTCCCCAGAGTCATCTGTCTACTACATACTTCTCTGTCCTCTCCAGACTGCTGTGCCCTCTCCAGACTTCCCTGTCCTCTCTAAACTCTTCTGCCCTCTCCAGAATCCATTGTCCTCTCCAGACTCTTCTGTCCTCCTCAAGACTCCTCTGTCCTTATCAGGGTCCGGTGTCTAGAGGAGTCTGGAGGAGAACCGCGATGTCTGAAACACTGGAGGCTGGTCTTGATACTTCTCTGTCCTCTCCAGACTCCTCTATCTTCCTCCTGACTTCTCTGTCCTCTTCAGACTCATGTGTCCTCTCCAGACGTCTCTGTCCTCTCCAGACTCCAGACAACAGGAGAAAAGCAGGTTTAAATACCGCGCCAAACCACAGGAGTCCAGATGAAGTTAGTAAATCTCTTTTCTTTATTTTCACAGGTCTACGCATTTCAAGGACATATCCGTCCTCTTCCTCAGGACAAATGCAGAGAAAACTATAGCGAAAAGGAGGCTACAGGCTCTCATATATGTATTGGAAAAAAGCCACGTATCCACTGATTGCGTCATCAGCCTCCTCGTGACTCATAGGCACGTGGAGGAGTGAATAAAGTTTAGAGTTTCTTCCCACAGCTTTTTTCGCTCTCCAGACTCATGTCCTCCTCCTCCAGAATCCTCTGTCTTCTCCAGAATCCCTTGTCCTTTCCATACTCCTTTATCCTCTATACAGACTCCTCTGTCCTCGTCAGACTCTCCTGTCCTCTCCAGGCTCCTCTGTCCTCTCCAGACTCCTCTGTCGTCTCCAGACTCCCCTGTCCTTTCCAGACTCCTCTGTCCTCTATAGACTCCTCTGTCCTCTCCAGACTCCTCTGTCGTCTCCAGACTCCTCTGGGAACGGCTTACCTCCTGGTGAGTAAAATGATTGTCCGTGTGAAGTCCATCATACTGAATCTTCTCTCCCAGACATCATTAGTCAGAGGAGTCGGGACTCCTCATGACTGTTACTGATCCTACCTACAGTGCTGGCCAAAAGTATTGGCACCCCTGCAATTCTGTCAGAGAATACTCAGTTTCTTCTTGAAAATGATTGCAGTCACAAATTCTTTGGTATTATTATCTTCATTTATTTTGCTTGCAATGAAAAAACACAAACGAGAATGAAACAAAAATCAAATCATTGATCATTTCACACAAAACTCCAAAAATGGGCCAGACAAAAGTATTGGCACCCTTAGCCTAATACTTGGTTGCACAACTTTTAGCCAAAATAACTGCGCACAACCGCTTCCGGTGACCATCAATGAGTTTCTTACAATGCTCTGCTGGAATTTTAGACCATTCTTCTTTGGAAACTGCTCCAGGTCCCTGAGATTTGAAGGGTGCCTTCTCCAAACTGCCATTTTGAGATCTCTCCACAGGTCTTCTATGGGATTCAGGTCTGGACTCATTGCTGGACACTTTAGTAGTCTCCGGTGCTTTCTCGCAAACCATTTTCTAGTGCTTTTTGAAGTGTGTTTTGGGTCATTGTCCTGCTGGGAGACCCATGACCTCTGAGGGAGACCCAGCTTTCTCACACTGGGCCCTACATTATGCTGCAAAATTTGTTGGTAGTCTTCAGACTTCATAATGCCATGCACACGGTCAAGCAGTCCAGTGCCAGAGGCAGGAAAGCAACCCCAAAACATCAGGGAACCTCCGCCATGTTTGACTGTAGGAACCATGTTCTTTTCTTTGAATGCCTCTTTTTTTCCCTGTAAACTCTATGTTGATGGCTTTTCCCAAAAAGCTCTACTTTTGACTCATCTGACCAGAGAACATTCTTCCAAAACGTTTTAGGCTTTCTCATTTAAGTTTTGGCAAACTCCAGCCTGGCTTTTTTATGTCTCGGGGTAAGAAGTAGGGTCTTCCTGGGTATCCTACCATACAGTCCCTTTTCATTCAGATGCTGATGGATAGTACGGGTTGACACTGTTGTACCCTTGGACTGCAGGGCAGCTTGGACTTGTTTGGATGTTAGTCGAGGTTCTTTATCCACCATCCGCACAATCTTGCGTTGAAATCTCTCGTCAGTGTTTCTTTTCCTTCCACATCTGAGGAGGTTAGCCACAGTGCCATGGGCTTTACACTTCTTGATGACACTGCGCACCGTAGACACAGGAACTTTCAGGTCTTTGGAGATGGACTTGTAGCCTTGAGATTGCTCATGCTTCCTCACAATCTGGATTCTCAAGTCCTCAGACAGTTCTTTGGTCTTCTTTCTTTTCTCCATGCTCAATGTGGCACACACAAGGACACAGGACAGAGGCTGAGTCAACTTTACTCCATGTCACCTGCTGCAAGTGTGATTTATTATTGCCAGCCCCTGTTAGGTGCCACAGGTAAGTTACAGGCGCTGTTATTACACCAATTACAGAAGCAGCACAGGATTATTCACACAGCCCCAATACTTTTCTCCACCCCCTTTTTTATGTTTGGTGTGGAATTATATCCAATTTGGCTTTAGGACAATTTTTTTTTTCATTGAAGACAAATTAAATGAAGATAATAATAGCAAAGAATTTGTGATTGCAATCATTATCAGGAAGAAACTGAGTATTATCTGGCAGAATTGCAGGGGTGCCAATACTTTTGGCCAGCACTGTATATTGTTGGTTTCGGGCAGCTTTAGTCTTGTGTGTGGTCCTCACAGCTCTGGCTACACAATGACGTTAGCGCCTTCATGTGAAATTTAATGATTCTCTCAAAGTGGCGTTGCGATATTGCAGATAACGCTGTTGGACGGGCTTCTCGGCTTCTCTTTGAGAGGATTTTAAGGAATTTAGGCATTTTCTGTAACCAAATTCTTACAAAACACGTTCCCTACACTGCAAAAAAAGATAATGTAGATGTCTCTTGAAGAACACATTTTTATAGCTCCATGTTCGTGGACGCAACTGCTGAAAGTCTGTGATGTAGCAGAGCTGTGTGTGTTCTAGCACCGATGGTGGGACTGTGGCCAGTGGAAGATTTCTGTGTTACACTAATGGATCCCAGGTGTGGCGGCTCCAGTGACCGTTTCACTAACCCATCTGGACATAATCAGGATCTCTGGCGGGTGTCCACGGTGGTGACCTTGAGCGGCAGCGCCCTGATCTGGAGCCGCTTCGTGGAAGTAACGGGATGAAGGTTAAGTAATCACATTGTTTCTCTGCACAAATCTCACAGTGTCAGGAACTCGTAAACTGTAAGCGAATGTAAACACGAAGCCTGCTGTCAGCCAACAACTGAGCAGACTTTCATGATCCTTAGGTTCGACAGCCGCTGAGTGACCTGAGAACCTATAACAGTAGAAATGGTAATGGCGCGAGTATTTATATAAACACGGTCTGAATAGAGAGGGGTCGGCCAAACCGCGTCTCCCTTCTGTGCAACTTGACGACCACTACCTGTTGTAAAGTGCAATCCCATCTGTAGCATCAGAGACACCGAGACAGACTACAGGAAGTGCGGGCGGGCCTTTATCTCTCAGCAGGATGTGCAGGCGGGCCTTTATCTCTCAGCAGGAAGTGTGGGCGGGCCTTTCTTACTCAACAGGAAGTGTGGGCGGGCCTTTATTACTCAACAGGAAGTGTGGGCGGGCCTTTATCTCTCAGCAGGAAGTGTGGACAGGCCTTTATCTCTCAGCAGGAAGTGCGGGCAGGCCTTTATCTCTCAACAGGAAATGTGGACAGGCCTTTATCTCTCAGCAGGAAATGTGGACAGGCCTTTATCTCTCAGCAGGAAATTTGGACAGGCCTTTATCTCTCAGCAGGAAATGTGGACAGGCCTTTATCTCTCAGCAGGAAATGTGGACAGGCCTTTATCTCTCAGCAGGAAGTGCGGGCAGGCCTTTATCTCTCAGCAGGAAGTGTGGACAGGCCTTTATCTCTCAGCAGGAAGTGCGGGCAGGCCTTTATCTCTCAACAGGAGATGTGGACAGGCCTTTATCTCTCAACAGGAGATGTGGACAGGCCTTTATCTCTCAGCAGGAAATGTGGACAGGCCTTTATCTCTCAGTAGGAAATGTGGACAGGCCTTTATCTCTCAGCAGGAAATGTGGACAGTGCTTTATCTCTCAGCAGGAAATGTGGACAGGCCTTTATCTCTCAGCAGGAAGTGCGGGCAGGCCTTTATCTCTCAGCAGGAAGTGTGGGCAGGCCTTTATCTCTCAGCAGGAAGTGTGGACAGGCCTTTATCTCTCAGCAGGAATTGCGGACAGGCCTTTATCTGTCAGCAGGAAGTGTGGACAGGCCTTTATCTCTCAGCAGGAAGTGCGGGCAGGCCTTTATCTCTCAGCAGGAAATGTGGACAGGCCTTTATCTCTCAGCAGGAATTGTGGACAGGCCTTTATCTGTCAGCAGGAAGTGTGGGCGGGCCTTTATCTCTCAGCAGGAAATGTGGACAGGCCTTTATCTCTCAGCAGGAACTGCGGGCAGGCCTTTATCTCTCAGCAGGAAGTGTGGACAGGCCTTTATCTCTCAGCAGGAAATGTGGACAGGCCTTTATCTCTCAGCAGGAATTGTGGAGAGGCCTTTATCTGTCAGCAGGAAGTGTGGGCGGGCCTTTATCTCTCAGCAGGAAATGTGGACAGGCCTTTATCTCTCAGCAGGAAGTGCGGGCAGGCCTTTATCTCTCAGCAGGAAGTGTGGACAGGCCTTTATCTCTCAGCAGGAAGTGCGGGCAGGCCTTTATCTCTCAGCAGGAAATGTGGACAGGCCTTTATCTCTCAGCAGGAAATGTGGACATGCCTTTATCTCTCAGCAGGAATTGTGGACAGGCCTTTATCTGTCAGCAGGAAGTGTGGACAGGCCTTTATCTCTCAGCAGGAAGTGCGGGCAGGTCTTTATTACTCAACAGGAAGTGTGGGCGGGCCTTTATCTCCCAGCAGAAATTGAGGGCGGGCCTTTATCTGTCAACAGGAAGTGTGGGCGGGCCTTTATCACTGAGCAGGAAGTGTGGGCAGGTCTTTATCTATCAACAGGAAGTGTGGGTGGGCCTTTATTACTCAAATGGAAGTGTAGGTGGGCCTTTATCTCTCAGCAGGAAGTTCGGGCAGGCCTTTGTCAACAAGAAGTGTGTCCGGGCCTTTATTACTCAACAGGAAGTGTCCTTGGGCCTTTATCTGTCAACAAGAAGTGTGGGCAGGTCTTTATCTCTGAACATGGAGTGTGGGTGGACCTTTATCTCTGAACATGAAGTGTGGGTGGGCTTTTATCTCTGAACATGGAGTGTGGGTGGGCCTTTATCTCTCTACAGAAAATGGGGGAACATCTTTATCTCTCTGCAGGACGTAAGTCAGGGTCTTTGTCTTCAAAGAAAGTGGGGAAGGGTCATTATCTTTCTATAGTAATTTAGGATCTTAGTCCCCACTCTCTACGGGACATATACTCGCTGAGAAGTGAGGGAAAGGCAGTTCCAGTACCTTTAGTGCTGGAAGAATGCTTCCTATGAAAATAAAACGCCACTGTCCTTATAGTTTGTTTCATTGTGCTTGTGTAAAGTATCAGTGGTTCCACATAATGGCTCACTCAGGACTCCCTCGCCGGTTCTCGGTCTGCTCATCTTTCCTGTGTGTAGATGCACTTCTTCTCTGGGGCTGGCATGAAGCAGCAGTGGGGGTAATAAGCGGCGTCCGCACACGCTGCTAAGCCCCATCCCTTACACCATGCAGTTATGATCTGTACTGTATGCGCTGCTCTTGGCCGCGGCCGCACAAATAAACAGTTTACTTTGTGTTCCTCTGTAATGAATTCCTGCGCTCGCTGTGTGCTGTGTCCCTTGGCTCGGGGCCACGTGCGCGCTGATCTGGCCCATGACCCAAATCTGAGTGAAAAGCTTGTTAACAATCAGGGTGTCCTGAGAGGAGGCGGCTGGTGCTGATCAGAACAGGGTAAATGGAGGCTCCAGGATAAGGGGTTAAAGGGGGAAAAGGTGGGTGCAAAAAGAACCACAAGGAAAAGGCAAAAATGAATGACCAACTATCCAGCACCTGTCACGCTTAACCTCAGGAGCTGGAGAGGGACTGGTCATACCGGGATCTTATGTAACACAAAAAAATTCACAAAAGCTAGTACACTTCCAAATGTCTTCATATATATTTCCTGCATTTACAGCTCAGATTGTGATAAATCACTCCAAAAGCAATTCATAAAGACATGAAATGGTAAGATCATGCCTACATACAGCCACCACTAGGGGGAGCTCCCTGTATACAGAGATACATGATAAGATCCTGTCTGCAGCCACCACTAGGGGGAGCTCCCTGTATACAGAGATACATGATAAGATCCTGTCTGCAGCCACCACTAGGGGGAGCTCCCTGTATACAGAGATACATGATAAGATCCTGTCTGCAGTCACCACTAGGGGGAGCTCCCTGTATACAGAGATACATGATAAGATCCTGTCTGCAGCCACCACTAGGGGGAGCTCCCTGTATACAGAGATACATGATAAGATCCTGTCTGCAGCCACCACTAGAGGGAGCTCCCTGTATACAGAGATACATGATAAGATCCTGTCTGTAGTCACCACTAGGGGGATCTCCCTGTATACAGAGATACATGATAAGATCCTGTCTGCAGCCACCACTAGGGGGAGCTCCCTGTACACAGAGATACATGATAAGATCCTGTCTGCAGCCACCACTAGGGGGAGCTCCCTGTATACAGAGATACATGATAAGATCCTGTCTGCAGCCACCACTAGGGGGAGCTCCCTGTATACAGAGATACAGGATAAGATCCTGTCTGCAGCCACCACTAGGGGGAGCTCCCTGTATACAGAGATACATGATAAGATCCTGTCTGTAGTCACCACTAGGGGGATCTCCCTGTATACAGAGATACATGATAAGATCCTGTCTGCAGCCACCACTAGGGGGAGCTCCCTGTACACAGAGATACATGATAAGATCCTGTCTGCAGCCACCACTAGGCGGAGCTCCCTGTATACAGAGATACATGATAAGATCCTGTCTGCAGTCACCACTAGGGGGAGCTCCCTGTATACAGAGATACATGATAAGATCCTGTCTGCAGCCACCACTAGGGGGAGCTCCCTGTATACAGAGATACATGATAAGATCCTGTCTGCAGCCACCACTAGGGGGAGCTCCCTGTATACAGAGATACATGATAAGATCCTGTCTGCAGTCACCACTAGAGGGAGCTCCCTGTATACAGAGATACATGATAAGATCCTGTCTGCAGTCACCACTAGAGGGAGCTCCCTGTATACAGAGATACATGATAAGATCCTGTCTGCAGTCACCACTAGAGGGAGCTCCCTGTATACAGAGATACATGATAAGATCCTGTCTGCAGCCACCACTAGGGGGAGCTCCCTGTATACAGAGATACATGATAAGATCCTGTCTGCAGCCACCACTAGAGGGAGCTCCCTGTATACAGAGATACATGATAAGATCCTGTCTGTAGTCACCACTAGGGGGAGCTCCCTGTATACAGAGATACATGATAAGATCCTGTCTGCAGCCACCACTAGGGGGAGCTCCCTGTATACAGAGATACATGATAAGATCCTGTCTGCAGCCACCACTAGAGGGAGCTCCCTGTATACAGAGATACATGATAAGATCCTGTCTGTAGTCACCACTAGGGGGAGCTCCCTGTATACAGAGATACATGATAAGATCCTGTCTGCAGCCACCACTAGGGGGAGCTCCCTGTATACAGAGATACATGATAAGATCCTGTCTGCAGCCACCACTAGGGGGAGCTCCCTGTATACAGAGATACATGATAAGATCCTGTCTGCAGCCACCACTAGAGGGAGCTCCCTGTATACAGAGATACATGATAAGATCCTGTCTGTAGTCACCACTAGGGGGAGCTCCCTGTATACAGAGATACATGATAAGATCCTGTCTGCAGCCACCACAAGGGGGAGCTCCCTGTATACAGAGATACATGATAAGATCCTGTCTGCAGCCACCACTAGGGGGAGCTCCCTGTATACAGAGATACATGATAAGATCCTGTCTGCAGCCACCACTAGAGGGAGCTCCCTGTATACAGAGATACATGATAAGATCCTGTCTGTAGTCACCACTAGGGGGAGCTCCCTGTATATAGAGATACATGATAAGATCCTGTCTGCAGCCACCACTAGGGGGAGCTCCCTGTATACAGAGATACATGATAAGATCCTGTCTGCAGCCACCACTAGGGGGAGCTCCCTGTATACAGAGATACATGATAAGATCCTGTCTGCAGCCACCACTAGAGGGAGCTCCCTGTATACAGAGATACATGATAAGATCCTGTCTGTAGTCACCACTAGGGGGAGCTCCCTGTATACAGAGATACATGATAAGATCCTGTCTGCAGCCACCACTAGGGGGAGCTCCCTGTATACAGAGATACATGATAAGATCCTGTCTGCAGCCACCACTAGGGGGAGCTCCCTGTATACAGAGATACATGATAAGATCCTGTCTGCAGTCACCACTAGGGGGAGCTCCCTGTATACAGAGATACATGATAAGATCCTGTCTGCAGCCACCACTAGGGGGAGCTCCCTGTATACAGAGATACATGATAAGATCCTGTCTGCAGCCACCACTAGGGGGAGCCCCCTGTATACAGAGATACATGATAAGATCCTGTCTGCAGCCACCACTAGGGGGAGCTCCCTGTATACAGAGATACATGATAAGATCCTGTCTGCAGTCACCACTAGGGGGAGCTCCCTGTATACAGAGATACATGATAAGATCCTGTCTGCAGCCACCACTAGGGGGAGCTCCCTGTATACAGAGATACATGATAAGATCCTGTCTGCAGTCACCACTAGGGGGAGCTCCCTGTATACAGAGATACATGATAAGATCCTGTCTGCAGCCACCACTAGGGGGAGCTCCCTGTATACAGAGATACATGATAAGATCCTGTCTGCAGCCACCACTAGAGGGAGCTCCCTGTATACAGAGATACATGATAAGATCCTGTCTGTAGTCACCACTAGGGGGAGCTCCCTGTATACAGAGATACATGATAAGATCCTGTCTGCAGCCACCACTAGGGGGAGCTCCCTGTATACAGAGATACATGATAAGATCCTGTCTGCAGCCACCACTAGGGGGAGCTCCCTGTATACAGAGATACATGATAAGATCCTGTCTGCAGTCACCACTAGGGGGAGCTCCCTGTATACAGAGATACATGATAAGATCCTGTCTGCAGCCACCACTAGGGGGAGCTCCCTGTATACAGAGATACATGATAAGATCCTGTCTGCAGCCACCACTAGGGGGAGCCCCCTGTATACAGAGATACATGATAAGATCCTGTCTGCAGTCACCACTAGGGGGAGCTCCCTGTATACAGAGATACATGATAAGATCCTGTCTGCAGTCACCACTAGGGGGAGCTCCCTGTATACAGAGATACATGATAAGATCCTGTCTGCAGCCACCACTAGGGGGAGCTCCCTGTATACAGAGATACATGATAAGATCCTGTCTGCAGCCACCACTAGGGGGAGCTCCCTGTATACAGAGATACATGATAAGATCCTGTCTGCAGTCACCACTAGGGGGAGCTCCCTGTATACAGAGATACATGATAAGATCCTGTCTGCAGCCACCACTAGGGGGAGCTCCCTGTATACAGAGATACATGATAAGATCCTGTCTGCAGTCACCACTAGGGGGAGCTCCCTGTATACAGAGATACATGATAAGATACTGTCTGCAGCCACCACTAGGGGGAGCTCCTTGTATACAGAGATACATGATAAGATCCTGTCTGCAGCCACCACTAGGGGGAGCTCCCTGTATACAGAGATACATGATAAGATCCTGTCTGCAGCCACCACTAGGGGGAGCTCCCTGTATACAGAGATACAGTATGTGCAGACACTGAACAAGCAGGGGATTTATGTATATATATATGTATGTCAATTCCACCTCAAAAACATCTCTAGAATTCGTCCTTTTCTTACCGGTGACTCTACAATAACTGTTACTGTCGCTGTCATTCATTCCCTTGTGCCGGGTGTACTTTACTTTTTGGTACAGGTCAGGGCCCGGGTGCTCCTTTTCCAAGTACGACTCTACGTCCCGACAGGTGACAAATATGTCGGCCATCAGGCCTGGCTCCTTAATAAAGCCCCAGCCCCCTCTCAGATGAAAGCACAGGACCGTCGCTTCTCTTAGTGGTCCTGCGCTGCTGGGCTAGACTTGCGGCGTTTGTTTTTAGCAGCCAGATTGGGGACCTCCATTGCCCCCGACCGAACTTCCCGCTGCTCTATGTCAGGTACAATCACACATAACACTTTCTAGCTCAGGCCAGAGGGGGGAGCTCAAGTCCTGTTTGGGGCGATCTTCTTTGTGCATTCTGGGCTGGGGAGGGGTTAGAGAGAGAGGAAGAGGGACCTCAGAATTCTAGTAGCAGTGAAAGAGAGCGGTCGCTGTTAGAGAGCGGTCCCAAGCTTTCCAGGACCGAGCGCTGAATCAGGACACCGGGGTCCTCGACTGTTGGGTACTAACAGCCCAGCAGTAAACCTGGAGGGCAGGAGGTTCCACATCGCCTGGCCCATCAGAGACTCCCAAGGCGCAGTAGTATAATAGAGCCCGGGGCCGCAGAAATACCGGCGGGCCCTACACCCGGCTCACGCTGCTGCCACAAGGGACAAGGCAAATCACACCTAGGAAGAGAGACGCTGCGCTGCTCTAGGCCACAGCGACCCACAGTCAGAGGGCATTAAGGAAGGCCTCCACCGTACCTGCAGAGAAGGGATTCCTCACCGCTCCCGGCTGACCGGACCACTGTAACCTGGGACCGTAACAACTGACCAGTACAAGGTAAAGGAAACCACCGGCCTGTGTCATCCAGTTACTGCCGGCGTCCTCAGCCCCCCCCAGTGTACAACACCACAGACTGCCACCCCCATCATCCTCCCCGGTGCCCGCTCCACCTGTGGGGAGCTAAACCATTCCAGCAGCGACAACATCCGCCCCAGAGGACAGCACCCGCAGCAGCCACCAATCCCTGGCCTCACACCATCCACCCCAGAGGACAGCACCCGCAGCGGCGGCTAACCCCTGGCCGCACACCATCTGCCCCAGAGGACAGCACCCGCAGCGGCGGCTAACCCCTGGCCGCACACCATCTGCCCCAGAGGACAGCACCCGCAGTGGCGGCTAATCCCTGGCCTCACACCATCCACCCCAGAGGACAGCACCCACAGCAGCGGCGGCTAACCCCTGGCCGCACACCATCCGCCCCAGAGGACAGCACCCGCAGCGGCGGCTAACCCCTGGCCGCACACCATCCGCCCCAGAGGACAGCACCCGCAGCAGCCGCTAATCCCTGGCCTCACACCATCCGCCCCAGAGGACAGCACCCGCAGCAGCCACTAATCCCTGGCCTCACACCATCCACCCCAGAGGACAGCACCCGCAGCGGCGGCTAACCCCTGGCCGCACACCATCTGCCCCAGAGGACAGCACCCGCAGCGGCGGCTAATCCCTGGCCTCACACCATCCACCCCAGAGGACAGCACCCACAGCAGCGGCGGCTAACCCCTGGCCGCACACCATCCGCCCCAGAGGACAGCACCCGCAGCGGCGGCTAACCCCTGGCCGCACACCATCCGCCCCAGAGGACAGCACCCGCAGCAGCCGCTAATCCCTGGCCTCACACCATCCGCCCCAGAGGACAGCACCCGCAGCAGCCGCTAATCCCTGGCCTCACACCATCCACCCCAGAGGGCAGCACCCGCAGCGGCGGCTAACCCCTGGCCGCACACCATCCGCCCCAGAGGACAGCACCCGCAGCGGCGGCTAACTCCTGGCCGCACACCATCCGCCCCAGAGGACAGCACCCGCAGTGGCGGCTAACCCCTGGCCGCACACCATCCACCCCAGAGGACAGCACCCACAGCAGCGGCGGCTAATCCCTGGCCTCACACCATCCATCCAGAGGACAGCACCCGCAGCGGCGGCTAACCCCTGGCCGCACACCATCTGCCCCAGAGGACAGCACCCGCAGCGGTGGCTAACCCCTGGCCGCACACCATCCGCTCCAGAGGACAGCACCCACAGCAGCGGCGGCTACTCCCTGGCCTCACACCATCCACCCCAGAGGACAGCACCCACAGCAGCGGCGGCTAATCCCTGGCCTCACACCATCTGCCCCAGAGGACAGCACCCGCAGCGGCGGCTAAACCCTGGCCCCACACGATCTGCCCCAGAGGACAGCACCCGCAGCGGCGGCTAATCCCTGGCCGCGTACCACAGGTGGCGACGAGACAAACAACCATCATCATCCTCCCCGGGGCCCGCTCCACCTGTGGGGAGCTGAACCATCCCAGCTGCTATAACCATCCGCCCCAGAGGACAGCCCCCGCACCAGCCGCTAATCCCTGGCCACACACTATCCTCATCCCCAGCCTTTTATTGTACACCTCGTGGCCACAAACCGGCCAGGGCCACCCGTGACATCCCCGACCCGTCATCACGACGTCATACCCGGCGACGAGTAAAGTTAATCCCTATCCCCGTGTGTGCTGCACGGGCGACTGACAAGATTCTAAGAAAAGCCGTCCAGAAAGACTGAGTGCAAACACAAAGAAAAGTTACTGTGTGAACCGCACCCAATCCTCACTCCTGCCCCTGTGCAGGACCTAAACGGATAGCCACAAACCGCAGTCACCAAAAGATCCACCCAAAAAATACAGGAATATATAGGCAGGAAGGAGGAGGGAGATGCAGCTGCAGCACAGGGGGGGTAAGGTAGAGGAGGAGAGAGGAGGGAGATGCAGCTGCAGCACAGGGGGGATAAGGCAGAGGAGGAGAGAGGAGGGAGATGCAGCTGCAGCACAGGGGGGATAAGGTAGAAGAGGAGAGAGGGGGGATATGCAGCTGCAGCACAGGGGGATAAGGTAGAAGAGGAGAGAGGAGGGATATGCAGCTGCAGCACAGGGGGGATAAGGTAGAGGAGGAGAGAGGAGGGAGATGCAGCTGCAGCACAGGGGGGATAAGGTAGAGGAGGAGAGAGGAGGGAGATGCAGCTGCAGCACAGGGGGGATAAGGTAGAAGAGGAGAGAGGGGGGATATGCAGCTGCAGCACAGGGGATAAGGTAGAGGAGGAGAGAGGAGGGATATGCAGCTGCAGCACAGGGGATAAGGTAGAGGAGGAGAGAGGAGGGATATGCAGCTGCAGCACAGGGGGATAAGGTAGAGGAGGAGAGAGGAGGGATATGCAGCTGCAGCATAGGGGAGATAAGGTAGAAGAGGAGAGAGGGGGGATATGCAGCTGCAGCACAGGGGGGATAAGGTAGAAGAGGAGAGAGGGGGGATATGCAGCTGCAGCACAGGGGGATAAGGTAGAAGAGGAGAGAGGAGGGATATGCAGCTGCAGCACAGGGGGATAAGGTAGAGGAGGAGAGAGGAGGGATATGCAGCTGCAGCACAGGGGGATAAGGTAGAGGAGGAGAGAGGAGGGATATGCAGCTGCAGCACAGGGGGATAAGGTAGAGGAGGAGAGAGGAGGGATATGCAGCTGCAGCACAGGGAGATAAGGTAGAGGAGGAGAGAGGAGGGATATGCAGCTGCAGCACAGGGGAAATAAGGTAGAGGAGGAGAGAGGAGGGATATGCACCTGCAGCACAGGGGAGATAAGGTAGAAGAGGAGAGAGGAGGGATATGCAGCTGCAGCACAGGGGGATAAGGTAGAGGAGGAGAGAGGAGGGATATGCAGCTGCAGCACAGGGGAGACATGGTAGGAGAGGAGAGAGGAGGGATATGCAGCTGCAGCACAGGGGGATAAGGTAGAGGAGAGAGGAGGGATATGCAGCTGCAGCATAGGGGAGATAAGGTAGAGGAGGAGAGAGGAGGGATATGCAGCTGCAGCACAGGGGAGATAAGGTAGAGGAGGAGAGAGGAGGGATATGCAGCTGCAGCACAGGGGAGATAAGGTAGAGGAGGAGAGAGGAGGGATATGCAGCTGCAGCACAGGGGAGATAAGGTAGAGGAGGAGAGAGGAGGGATATGCAGCTGCAGCACAGGGGAGATAAGGTAGAGGAGGAGAGAGGAGGGATATGCAGCTGCAGCACAGGGGAGATAAAGTAGAAGAGGAGAGAGGAGGGAGATGCAGCTGCAGCACAGGGGAGATAAAGTAGAAGAGGAGAGAGGAGGGATATGCAGCTGCAGCACAGGGGGATAAGGTAGAGGAGGAGAGAGGAGGGATATGCAGCTGCAGCACAGGGGATAAGGTAGAGGAGGAGAGAGGAGGGATATGCAGCTGCAGCACAGGGGGATAAGGTAGAGGAGGAGAGAGGAGGGATATGCAGCTGCAGCACAGGGGGATAAGGTAGAGGAGGAGAGAGGAGGGATATGCAGCTGCAGCACAGGGGATAAGGTAGAGGAGGAGAGAGGAGGGATATGCAGCTGCAGCACAGGGGGATAAGGTAGAGGAGGAGAGAGGAGGGATATGCAGCTGCAGCACAGGGGAGATAAGGTAGAAGAGGAGAGAGGAGGGATATGCAGCTGCAGCACAGGGGAGATAAGGTAGAGGAGGAGAGAGGAGGGATATGCAGCTGCAGCACAGGGGAGATAAGGTAGAGGAGAGAGGAGGGATATGCAGCTGCAGCACAGGGGAGATAAGGCAGAAGAGGAGAGAGGAGGGATATGCAGCTGCAGCACAGGGGAGATAAGGTAGAAGAGGAGAGAGGAGGGATATGCAGCTGCAGCACAGGGGGATAAGGTAGAGGAGGAGAGAGGAGGGATATGCAGCTGCAGCACAGGGGAGATAAAGTAGAGGAGGAGAGAGGAGGGATATGCAGCTGCAGCACAGGGGAGATAAGGTAGAGGAGGAGAGAGGAGGGATATGCAGCTGCAGCATAGGGGAGATAAGGTAGAAGAGGAGAGAGGAGGGATATGCAGCTGCAGCACAGGGGAGATAAGGTAGAGGAGAAGAGAGGAGGGATATGCAGCTGCAGCACAGGGGAGATAAGGTAGAGGAGGAGAGAGGAGGGATATGCAGCTGCAGCACAGGGGGATAAGGTAGAGGAGGAGAGAGGAGGGATATGCAGCTGCAGCACAGGGGAGATAAGGTAGAAGAGGAGAGAGGAGGGATATGCAGCTGCAGCACAGGGGAGATAAGGTAGAGGAGGAGAGAGGAGGGATATGCAGCTGCAGCACAGGGGAAATAAGGTAGAGGAGGAGAGAGGAGGGATATGCACCTGCAGCACAGGGGAGATAAGGTAGAAGAGGAGAGAGGAGGGATATGCAGCTGCAGCACAGGGGGATAAGGTAGAGGAGGAGAGAGGAGGGATATGCAGCTGCAGCACAGGGGAGACATGGTAGGAGAGGAGAGAGGAGGGATATGCAGCTGCAGCACAGGGGGATAAGGTAGAGGAGAGAGGAGGGATATGCAGCTGCAGCATAGGGGAGATAAGGTAGAGGAGGAGAGAGGAGGGATATGCAGCTGCAGCACAGGGGAGATAAGGTAGAGGAGGAGAGAGGAGGGATATGCAGCTGCAGCACAGGGGAGATAAGGTAGAGGAGGAGAGAGGAGGGATATGCAGCTGCAGCATAGGGGAGATAAGGTAGAAGAGGAGAGAGGAGGGATATGCAGCTGCAGCACAGGAGAGAAAAGGTAGAGGAGGAGAGAGGAGGGATATGCAGCTGCAGCACAGGGGAGATAAGGTAGAAGAGGAGAGAGGAGGGATATGCAGCTGCAGCACAGGGGAGATAAAGTAGAGGAGGAGAGAGGAGGGATATGCAGCTGCAGCACAGGGGAGATAAAGTAGAGGAGGAGAGAGGAGGGATATGCAGCTGCAGCACAGGGGAGATAAAGTAGAGGAGGAGAGAGGAGGGATATGCAGCTGCAGCACAGGGGAGATAAAGTAGAGGAGGAGAGAGGAGGGATATGCAGCTGCAGCACAGGGGAGATAAGGTAGAGGAGGAGAGAGGAGGGATATGCAGCTGCAGCACAGGGGGATAAGGTAGAGGATGAGAGAGGAGGGATATGCAGCTGCAGCACAGGGGAGATAAGGTA
The DNA here is from genome assembly GCF_048569485.1 of Anomaloglossus baeobatrachus. Taxonomy (NCBI): domain Eukaryota; kingdom Metazoa; phylum Chordata; class Amphibia; order Anura; family Aromobatidae; genus Anomaloglossus; species Anomaloglossus baeobatrachus. The sequence goes on along the minus strand of NC_134355.1, from coordinate 6,393,094 downwards.
GAGGAGGAGAGAGGAGGGATATGCAGCTGCAGCACAGGGGAGATAAGGTAGAGGAGGAGAGAGGAGGGATATGCAGCTGCAGCACAGGGGAGATAAGGTAGAGGAGGAGAGAGGAGGGATATGCAGCTGCAGCACAGGGGAGATAAGGTAGAGGAGGAGAGAGGAGGGATATGCAGCTGCAGCACAGGGGAGATAAGGTAGAGGAGGAGAGAGGAGGGATATGCAGCTGCAGCACAGGGGAAGGTGGAGGCGGCTGAGAATTCGGAGGATGCATTTGCAGAGAGAATTAATTTGCAGCTTTTAATCAGTGCTATAGTTATATAGCGCGAGGGGAGGTGAATATGGAGCAGCCGGGGAGCGCAGCTCTGGCCTCACTATGAAGACACAGATCGAAAGATATAAGAATAAAACAAACCCCGACATCCGAACCCCAAATCTGCAGAGAATAAGGACCTTATATAGGAAAGAAATCCCTGATCTGCTGAGATAAGAGCTAGGAAAATGGGAGAAACTGAACCATTTACAGGATTATCGGAGAAAACTGCAAAATATCTATTAATGATGAACTGATCTGTACAAGGTGCGGCTGCAATCTCCAGATCTGAGGAGCGCAGATAACAGGATCACATATCTGCAGATCATTAACCCCCGAGACAGGACAAAGTGTGCTGATAACTGCAGAGATGAGAAGACTGATATACAGGGCCAGCCATGAGTGTGCACAGAGACTGCACCAGCAGAACAGCGAGCACAGCTCTGGAGGATAAGACCCGATCAGTAATGTATGTACACAGTGACTGCACCAGCAGAACAGCGAGCGCAGCTCTGGAGGATAAGACCCGATCAGTAATGGATGTACACAGTGACTGCACCAGCAGAATAGTGAGTGCAGCTCTGGGGTATAATACAGGAGGTAACTCAGGATCAGTAATGTATGTACTTGTACACAGTGACTGCACCAGCAGAACAGCGAGCGCAGCTCTGGAGGATAAGACCCAATCAGTAATGTATGTACACAGTGACTGCACCAGCAGAACAGCGAGCGCAGCTCTGGAGGATAAGACCCGATCAGTAATGGATGTACACAGTGACTGCACCAGCAGAACAGCGAGCGCAGCTCTGGAGGATAAGACCCGATCAGTAATGGATGTACACAGTGACTGCCCAGCAGAATAGTGAGTGCAGCTCTGGAGTATAATACAGGAATCCTGAAGTATAAAGTTAAAACAAAAAAATATATATTTAAAAGAATATAAAAATTTGAGTCACCCGTTTTCAGTTTTCACCCATTAGAAAAAAAAGAAATAACAATAATAAACATTTATGGCATTACTGTGCCCAAAAAAAGTCCAATATGTCAAAATCTAAACAGATAGAAACGATACATGAAATGCCTGAAATAAAACATGAATACAGCATAATCTCCGCTGTCGGCAGCTGCACTTTACACAAGATACACAATAAAGAGCAGCTCACCATCACGACATCACATCTACCTCAAATGTCAGAGGGCAAAAACTAAAAATCTCTGAGTGGTTGGTAGGGAACTGTTCACATCTAGAAATGTTGTTTTGCTGTAAGTATAGGATTAATCTACAAATAGTGTATAATTCCTGTACAGCCGGATTACTGGAGCAGCGGCTGCAGGGAGAAAATAACATTTTGTTCTCCAGGCAGCTGCTCGCTCTTCAGTAATAATATGTGCCATACTCTGACCGCACTGTAATCCCTCCCTGGCACTCTGATTGACAGTCGGCTCCGCAGCGTGTGTGTGCACAGCAGGCTGTCAATCATATTACCAGGGCGTGATTACAGCCGCGATCACTGTAACCGCTGCCTGCAGCGCACTGATGACTGGAGCCAGCTGGTGCAGGGAGGATACAACTTCTTTTTCTCCCTGTAGCTGCTGCTCCGTGAGCCGGCTACACATTACCGGCAGATTCACCCTATATCTGCAGGTACGCAGCATTTCTGGAGGAGGCCAGTAAGGTTCCAGCATAGATTGTCCTCAGGATTTTTGTGGATTAGGATTTTCTTTTTCATCTAAGGAGACAAAGCCGGCAGTGTTCGTGTAACTGTCTCATAAACGTGTGGCGTTTGGCATCTGGTTTTATTACATGAGGTTTTTCTATTGTTTTTGGCTTCATCTGGAGACATGGTCGTACCCTGACGATCGCTGGTGCGGAGCTTGAGTGGCGGAGATTCCTGACTCTATCTCCTGCTCTCGAGGTCCCATAGACTCCAGCCAATACATGTGACGGCCCTCAGTCCGTGCAGCGTCTCAGCCCTGTAAGGTCTACACAAGGTATTACAGAGTCTAGAACGACCGGCTGCTCCTCATCTCCTCAGCCATGGACCTGAATCTGGAGAGCCATCATCAGAGGTACAGTCATCTTCATAACACCAAACTGCGTATAATCCCTGAATATAATCTGATCATCGCTTTATCTAGAAATCATCATTGCTCCAATGTTTCCATCTAGAACCTCACAAATATATCTGTAGCCAAAAGGCCTATAGGCTTTAATAGATAGATATCCTTGAACCTGAAATCTCTTATAATCTGCTCTGAATCTAGATCCTCACACTGCTCCTCATCTCATATAATCTGGTCTGAATCTAGATCCTCACACTGCTCCTCATCTCATGTAATCAGGTCTGAATCTAGATCCTCACACTGCTCCTCATCTCATATAATCTGGTCTGAATCTAGATCCTCACACTGCTCCTCATCTCATATAATCTGGTCTGAATCTAGATCCTCACACTGCTCCTCATCTCATATAATCTGGTCTGAATCTAGATCCTCACACTGCTCCTCATCTCATGTAATCAGGTCTGAATCTAGATCCTCACACTGCTCCTCATCTCATATAATCTGGTCTGAATCTAGATCCTCACACTGCTCCTCATCTCATATAATCTGCTCTGAATCTAGATCCTCACACTGCTCCTCATCTCATATAATCTGGTCTGAATCTAGATCCTCACACTGCGCCTCATCTCATGTAATCAGGTCTGAATCTAGATCCTCACACTGCTCCTCATCTCATGTAATCTGCTCTGAATCTAGAGCCTCATACTGCTCCTCATCTCATATAATCAGGTCTGAATCTAGATCCTCACACAGCTCCTCATCTCATGTAACCTGCTCTGAATCTAGATCCTCACACAGCTCCTCATCTCATATAATCAGGTCTGAATCTAGATCCCCACACTGCTCCTCATCTCATGTAATCTGCTCTGAATCTAGAGCCTCATACTGCTCCTCATCTCATATAATCAGGTCTGAATCTAGATCCTCACACAGCTCCTCATCTCATATAATCAGGTCTGAATCCAGAACCTCACACTGCTCCTCATCTCATATAATCAGGTCTGAATCCAGAACCTCACACTACTCTTCATATAATCAGGTCTGAATCTAAAACCTCATACTGCTCCTCATCTCATGTAATCAGGTCTGAATCTAAACCCTCACACTGCTCCTCATCTCATGTAATCAGGTCTGAATCTAGATCCTCACACTGCTCCTCATCTCATGTAATCTGCTCTGAATCTAGATCCTCACACAGCTCCTCATCTCATATAATTAGGTCTGAATCCAGAACCTCACACTGCTCCTCATCTCTTATAATCAGGTCTGAATCCAGAACCCCACACTGCTCTTTACATAATCAGGTCTGAATCTAAAACCTCATACTGCTCCTCATCTCATGTAATCAGGTCTGAATCTAAAACCTCACACTGCTCCTCTTTATGTAATCTGGTCTGAATCTAGATCCTCACACTGCTCCTCATCTCATGTAATCAGGTCTGAATCTAGATCCTCACACTGCTCCTCATCTAATCTGCTCTGAATCTAGATCCTCACACTGCTCCTCATCTCATGTAATCTGGTCTGAATCTAGAACTTCACACTGCTCCTCATCTCATGTAATCTGCTCTGGATCTAGAACCTCACACTACTCCTCCTCTCATATAATCAGGTCTGAATCCAGAACCTCACACTGCTCTTCATATAATCAGGTCTGAATCTAAAACCTCATACTGCTCCTTATCTCATGTAATCTGGTCTGAATCTAGATCCTCACACAGCTCCTCATCTCATGTAATCTGGTCTGAATCTAGTTCCTCACACAGCTCCTCATCTCATGTAATCTGCTCTGAATCTAGATCCTCACACAGCTCCTCATCTCATGTAATCTGCTCTGAATCTAGATCCCCACACAGCTCCTCATCTCATATAATCTGCTCTGAATCTAGATCCTCATACAGCTCTTCATCTCATATAATCAGGTCTGAATCCAGAACCTCACACTGCTCCTCATCTCATATAATCACGTCTGAATCCAGAACCTCACACTGCTCTTCATATAATCAGGCCTGAATCTAAAACCTCATACTGCTCCTCATCTCATGTAATCAGATCTGAATCTAAAACCTCACAAGGCTCCTCATCTCATGTAATCTGGTCTGAATCTAGATCCTCACACTGCTCCTCATCTCATGTAATCAGGTTTGAATCTAAAACCTCATACTGCTCCTCATCTCATGTAATCAGGCCTAAATCTAGATCCTCACACTGCTCCTCATCTCATGTAATCAGTTCTGAATCTAGATCCTCACACTGCTCCTCATCTCATGTAATCTGGTCTGAATCCAGAACCTCACACTGCTCCTCATCTCATATAATCATGTCTGAATCCAGAACCTCACACTGCTCTTCATATAATCAGGTCTGAATCTAAAACCTCATACTGCTCCTCATCTCATGTAATCAGGTCTGAATCTAAAACCTCACAAGGCTCCTCATCTCATGTAATCTGGTCTGAATCTAGATCCTCACACTGCTCCTCATCTCATGTAATCAGGTCTGAATCTAAAACCTCACACTGCTCCTCATCTCATGTAATCAGGTTTGAATCTAAAACCTCACACTGCTCCTCATCTCATGTAATCTGCTCTGAATCTAGATCCTCACACTGCTCCTCATCTCATGTAATCAGGTCTGAATCTAGATCCTCACACTGCTCCTCATCTCATGTAATCAGGTCTGAATCTAGATCCTCACACAGCTCCTCATCTCATATAATTAGGTCTGAATCCAGAACCTCACACTGCTCCTCATCTCATATAATCAGGTCTGAATCCAGAACCTCACACTGCTCTTTATATAATCAGGTCTGAATCTAAAACCTCATACTGCTCCTCATCTCATGTAATCAGGTCTGAATCTAAAACCTCACACTGCTCCTCTTTATGTAATCTGGTCTGAATCTAGATCCTCACACTGCTTCTCATCTCATGTAATCAGGTCTGAATCTAGATCCTCACACTGCTCGTCATCTCATGTAATCTGCTCTGAATCTAGATCCTCACACAGCTCCTCATCTCATATAATGTGCTCTGAATCTAGATCCTCACACTGCTCCTCATCTCATGTAATCTGGTCTGAATCTAGAACTTCACACTGCTCCTCATCTCATGTAATCAGGTCTGAATCTAGAGCCTCATACTGCTCCTCATCTCATATAATCTGGTCTGAATCTAGATCCTCACACTGCTCCTCATCTCATGTAATCAGGTCTGAATCTAGATCCTCACACTGCTCCTCATCTCATGTAATCTGCTCTGAATCTAGAGCCTCATACTGCTCCTCATCTCATATAATCAGGTCTGAATCTAGATCCTCACACAGCTCCTCATCTCATGTAACCTGCTCTGAATCTAGATCCTCACACAGCTCCTCATCTCATATAATCAGGTCTGAATCTAGATCCCCACACTGCTCCTCATCTCATGTAATCTGCTCTGAATCTAGAGCCTCATACTGCTCCTCATCTCATATAATCAGGTCTGAATCTAGATCCTCACACAGCTCCTCATCTCATGTAACCTGCTCTGAATCTAGATCCTCACACAGCTCCTCATCTCATATAATCAGGTCTGAATCCAGAACCTCACACTGCTCCTCATCTCATATAATCAGGTCTGAATCCAGAACCTCACACTACTCTTCATATAATCAGGTCTGAATCTAAAACCTCATACTGCTCCTCATCTCATGTAATCAGGTCTGAATCTAAACCCTCACACTGCTCCTCATCTCATGTAATCAGGTCTGAATCTAGATCCTCACACTGCTCCTCATCTCATGTAATCTGCTCTGAATCTAGATCCTCACACAGCTCCTCATCTCATATAATTAGGTCTGAATCCAGAACCTCACACTGCTCCTCATCTCTTATAATCAGGTCTGAATCCAGAACCCCACACTGCTCTTTACATAATCAGGTCTGAATCTAAAACCTCATACTGCTCCTCATCTCATGTAATCAGGTCTGAATCTAAAACCTCACACTGCTCCTCTTTATGTAATCTGGTCTGAATCTAGATCCTCACACTGCTCCTCATCTCATGTAATCAGGTCTGAATCTAGATCCTCACACTGCTCCTCATCTCATGTAATCTGCTCTGAATCTAGATCCTCACACTGCTCCTCATCTCATGTAATCTGCTCTGAATCTAGATCCTCACACAGCTCCTCATCTAATCTGCTCTGAATCTAGATCCTCACACTGCTCCTCATCTCATGTAATCTGGTCTGAATCTAGAACTTCACACTGCTCCTCATCTCATGTAATCTGCTCTGGATCTAGAACCTCACACTACTCCTCATCTCATATAATCAGGTCTGAATCCAGAACCTCACACTGCTCTTCATATAATCAGGTCTGAATCTAAAACCTCATACTGCTCCTCATCTCATGTAATCAGATCTGAATCTAAAACCTCATACTGCTCCTTATCTCATGTAATCTGGTCTGAATCTAGATCCTCACACAGCTCCTCATCTCATGTAATCTGGTCTGAATCTAGTTCCTCACACAGCTCCTCATCTCATGTAATCTGCTCTGAATCTAGATCCTCACACAGCTCCTCATCTCATGTAATCTGCTCTGAATCTAGATCCCCACACAGCTCCTCATCTCATATAATCTGCTCTGAATCTAGATCCTCATACAGCTCTTCATCTCATATAATCAGGTCTGAATCCAGAACCTCACACTGCTCCTCATCTCATATAATCACGTCTGAATCCAGAACCTCACACTGCTCTTCATATAATCAGGCCTGAATCTAAAACCTCATACTGCTCCTCATCTCATGTAATCAGATCTGAATCTAAAACCTCACAAGGCTCCTCATCTCATGTAATCTGGTCTGAATCTAGATCCTCACACTGCTCCTCATCTCATGTAATCAGGTTTGAATCTAAAACCTCATACTGCTCCTCATCTCATGTAATCTGGTCTGAATCTAGATCCTCACACTGCTCCTCATCTCATGTAATCAGGTCTAAATCTAAAACCTCACACTGCTCCTCATCTCATGTAATCAGGTTTGAATCTAAAACCTCACACTGCTCCTCATCTCATGTAATCTGCTCTGAATCTAGATCCTCACACTGCTCCTCATCTCATGTAATCAGGTCTGAATCTAGATCCTCACACTGCTCTTTACATAATCAGGTCTGAATCTAAAACCTCATACTGCTCCTCATCTCATGTAATCAGGTCTGAATCTAAAACCTCACACTGCTCCTCTTTATGTAATCTGGTCTGAATCTAGATCCTCACACTGCTCCTCATCTCATGTAATCAGGTCTGAATCTAGATCCTCACACTGCTCCTCATCTCATGTAATCTGCTCTGAATCTAGATCCTCACACTGCTCCTCATCTCATGTAATCTGCTCTGAATCTAGATCCTCACACAGCTCCTCATCTAATCTGCTCTGAATCTAGATCCTCACACTGCTCCTCATCTCATGTAATCTGGTCTGAATCTAGAACTTCACACTGCTCCTCATCTCATGTAATCTGCTCTGGATCTAGAACCTCACACTACTCCTCATCTCATATAATCAGGTCTGAATCCAGAACCTCACACTGCTCTTCATATAATCAGGTCTGAATCTAAAACCTCATACTGCTCCTCATCTCATGTAATCAGATCTGAATCTAAAACCTCATACTGCTCCTTATCTCATGTAATCTGGTCTGAATCTAGATCCTCACACAGCTCCTCATCTCATGTAATCTGGTCTGAATCTAGTTCCTCACACAGCTCCTCATCTCATGTAATCTGCTCTGAATCTAGATCCTCACACAGCTCCTCATCTCATGTAATCTGCTCTGAATCTAGATCCCCACACAGCTCCTCATCTCATATAATCTGCTCTGAATCTAGATCCTCATACAGCTCTTCATCTCATATAATCAGGTCTGAATCCAGAACCTCACACTGCTCCTCATCTCATATAATCACGTCTGAATCCAGAACCTCACACTGCTCTTCATATAATCAGGCCTGAATCTAAAACCTCATACTGCTCCTCATCTCATGTAATCAGATCTGAATCTAAAACCTCACAAGGCTCCTCATCTCATGTAATCTGGTCTGAATCTAGATCCTCACACTGCTCCTCATCTCATGTAATCAGGTTTGAATCTAAAACCTCATACTGCTCCTCATCTCATGTAATCAGGTCTAAATCTAGATCCTCACACTGCTCCTCATCTCATGTAATCAGTTCTGAATCTAGATCCTCACACTGCTCCTCATCTCATGTAATCTGGTCTGAATCCAGAACCTCACACTGCTCCTCATCTCATATAATCATGTCTGAATCCAGAACCTCACACTGCTCTTCATATAATCAGGTCTGAATCTAAAACCTCATACTGCTCCTCATCTCATGTAATCAGGTCTGAATCTAAAACCTCACAAGGCTCCTCATCTCATGTAATCTGGTCTGAATCTAGATCCTCACACTGCTCCTCATCTCATGTAATCAGGTCTAAATCTAAAACCTCACACTGCTCCTCATCTCATGTAATCAGGTTTGAATCTAAAACCTCACACTGCTCCTCATCTCATGTAATCTGCTCTGAATCTAGATCCTCACACTGCTCCTCATCTCATGTAATCAGGTCTGAATCTAGATCCTCACACTGCTCCTCATCTCATGTAATCAGGTCTGAATCTAGATCCTCACACAGCTCCTCATATAATTAGGTCTGAATCCAGAACCTCACACTGCTCCTCATCTCATATAATCAGGTCTGAATCCAGAACCTCACACTGCTCTTTATATAATCAGGTCTGAATCTAAAACCTCATACTGCTCCTCATCTCATGTAATCAGGTCTGAATCTAAAACCTCACACTGCTCCTCTTTATGTAATCTGGTCTGAATCTAGATCCTCACACTGCTCCTCATCTCATGTAATCAGGTCTGAATCTAGATCCTCACACTGCTCCTCATCTCATGTAATCTGCTCTGAATCTAGATCCTCACACAGCTCCTCATCTCATATAATCTGCTCTGAATCTAGATCCTCACACTGCTCCTCATCTCATGTAATCTGGTCTGAATCTAGAACTTCACACTGCTCCTCATCTCATGTAATCTGCTCTGGATCTAGAACCTCACACTGCTCTTCATCTCATATAATCAGGTCTGAATCCAGAACCTCACACTGCTCTTCATATAATCATGTCTGAATCTAAAACCTCATACTGCTCCTTATCTCATGTAATCTGGTCTGAATCTAGATCCTCACACAGCTCCTCATCTCATGTAATCTGGTCTGAATCTAGTTCCTCACACAGCTCCTCGTCTCATGTAATCTGCTCTGAATCTAGATCCTCACACAGCTCCTCATCTCATGTAATCTGCTCTGAATCTAGATCCTCACACAGGTCCTCATCTCATATAATCTGCTCTGAATCTAGATCCTCACACGGCTCTTCATCTCATATAATCAGGTCTGAATCCATAACCTCACACTGCTCCTCATCTCATATAATCACGTCTGAATCCAGAACCTCACACTGCTCTTCATATAATCAGGTCTGAATCTAAAACCTCATACTGCTCCTCATCTCATGTAATCAGGTCTGAATCTAAAACCTCACAAGGCTCCTCATCTCATGTAATCTGGTCTGAATCTAGATCCTCACACTGCTCCTCATCTCATGTAATCAGGTTTGAATCTAAAACCTCATACTGCTCCTCATCTCATGTAATCAGGTCTAAATCTAGATCCTCACACTGCTCCTCATCTCATGTAATCAGTTCTGAATCTAGATCCTCACACTGCTCCTCATCTCATGTAATCTGGTCTGAATCTAGAACCTAACACTGCTCCTCAGATAATCAGTTCTGAATCTAGATCCTCACACTGCTCCTCATGTAATCTGGTCTGAATCTAGATAATCACACTACTCCTCATGTAATCTGGTCTGAATCTAGATCCTCACACAGCTCCTCATCTCATATAATCAGGTCTGAATCTAGATCATCACACTGCTCCTCATCTCATGTAATCAGTTCTGAATCTAGATCCTCACACTAGTCCTCATGTAATCTGGTCTGAATCTAGATCCTTACACTGCTCATCTCATGTATTCTGGTCTGACTCTAGATCCTCACACTGCTCCTCATCTCATGTAATCTGCTTTGAATCTAGATCCTCATACTGCTCCTCATCTCATGTAATCTGGTTTGAATCTAGATCCTCACACTGCTCCTCATCTCATGTAATCAGGTCTGAATCTAGATCCTCACACTGCTCCTCATCTTATGTAATCTGCTCTGAATCTAGATCCTCACACAGCTCCTCATCTCATATAATCAGGTCTGAATCTAGAACCTCACACTGCTCCTCATCTCATATAATCAGGTCTGAATCCAGAACCTCACACTGCTCTTCATATAATCAGGTCTGAATCTAAAACCTCATACTGCTCCTCATCTCATGTAATCAGGTCTGAATCTAAAACCTCACACTGCTCCTCATCTCATGTAATCAGGTCTGAATCTAAAACCTCACACTGCTCCTCATCTCATGTAATCAGGTTTGAATCTAAAACCTCACACTGCTCATCTCATGTAATCTGCTCTGAATCTAGATCCTCACACTGCTCCTCATCTCATGTAATCAGGTCTGAATCTAGATTCTCCCACTGCTCCTCATCTCATGTAATCTGCTCTGAATCTAGATCCTCACACTGCTCCTCATCTCATATAATCAGGTCTGAATCCAGAAGCCCACACTGCTCTTCATATAATCAGGTCTGAATCTAAAACCTAATACTGCTCCTCATCTCATGTAATCAGGTCTGAATCTAAAACCTCACACTGCTCCTCTTTATGTAATCTGGTCTGAATCTAGATCCTCACACTGCTCATCTCATGTAATCTGCTCTGAATCTAGATCCTCACACAGCTCCTCATTTCATATAATCTGCTCTGAATCTAGATCCTCACACTGCTCCTCATCTCATGTAATCTGGTCTGAATCTAGAACTTCACACTGCTCCTCATCTCATGTAATCTGCTCTGAATCTAGATCCTCAAACTGCTCCTCATCTCATATAATCAGGTCTGAATCTAGATCCTCACACTGCTCCTCATCTCATATAATCAGGTCTGAATCTAGATCCTCACACTGCTCCTCATCTCATGTAATCTGGTCTGAATATAGATCCTCATACTGCTCCTCATCTAATATAATCTGGTCTGAATATAGATCCTCAAACTGCTCCTCATCTAATATAATCAGGTCTGAATATAGATCCTCACACTGCTCCTCATCTCATGTAATCAGGTCTGAATCTAGATCCTCACACTGCTCCTCATCTCATGTAATCTGCTCTGAATCTAGATCCTCACACTGTTCCTCATCTCATGTAATTAGGTCTGAATCTAGATCCTCACACTGCATTCCTATATATATATATATATATATATATATATATATATTTCTAATATCTTGGTGCAGCTCCAGCTTTATTTCCAGGTCTCCAGACATTAGCTGAGATCCTTTACCTTTATTTCATCCATCACAAAATACCTGAGGAACATTTCCTGCAGGTGTCCTTATCTCATCACTGTCACTGGTGAAATATTAATCCGGAACCCGATCACTTCTCGCCTTGATTACTGGAACATATGCCTGACTGATCAGCTATACAATTACACACCCCGGTTCTGCCCCAACCAATCATGGATGCAGCCGTCAGGCCCCTCCACTTCCTGCTGTGGCTCTCGTGCTTCACCTGTGCTCTAGATTACTTTACCTTGGAGTATCAGGCAAATTTCTAACATTCTCACAGATTTTGCATAAGTTCATATTTGGTGCAGTTACAAGCACAGCGCATACACAGGCTCATAAACTGGAATATCTCCATCTGCCTCTTCACTGCACTCTGAAGTTTGTCCTTAGACTTCCTCAAGTAACGGGTATTATCTTTTTTACCCTTCCTGGCAGCGTCTCACACTATTATTGTCTGTATCTTCCTGGTGTTTTGACTTTGACAGATAGGTGCCAGTGACATGCCATGATTAAGGCATCTATCTGCCCCCCACTCTACACTTCTACAGGGCGTCGCTCTGCCTGAAATGTTCCGGGAGAGAAAGGATGAACATAACACACATGGACTCTGGCAGCAGCTCCCGGGGATTTTACCCACGGGCTACTTTTGGGTTACCAAGTCCCTTAACAGGTAAGAGGGGCTGAGCAGAGATATATGGTTGGTAAACTGCAAGGACCGGCTGCTGGCAAACACTTCAGCAGCACTTCCTTCACACAGACGCAATCTTTTTGTCTCCTTCAGAGTTAGAACAACACAAATCCGTGGCCTCGTCTCATGGACACCACTGGTGGTAGATCTCCTGAAGCTTGACCACCTGCTGCTTGCTCAATCATCTAACAATAACCGTACCACTAACAGATGCAGCAGGCGCCACAGCCCAACAGCTGGAAAGTAGGGATTGTGTGCCCGCAATGGTCATAATCACGGAAGCAGACCTACACTTCATAGGCTTAGATACACGCTACTGCTCACACTTCATGGGCTTAGATACACGCTACTGCTCACACTTCATGAGCTTAGATACACGCTACTGCTCACACTTCATGGGCTTAGATACACGCTACTGCTCACACTTCATGGGCTTAGATACACGCTACTGCTCACACTTCATGGGCTTAGATACACGCTACTGCTCACGCTTCATGGGCTTAGATACACTCTACTGCTCACACTTTATGGGCTTAGATACACGCTACTGCTCACACTTCATGGGCTTAGATACACGCTGCTGCTCACACTTCATTACCTTAGATACACGCTACTGCTCACACTTCATGGGCTTAGATACACGCTACTGCTCACACTTCATGGGCTTAGATACACGCTACTGCTCACACTTCATGGGCTTAGATACACGCTACTGCTCACACTTCATGAGCTTAGATACACGCTACTGCTCACACTTCATGGGCTTAGATACACGCTACTGCTCACACTTCATGGGCTTAGATACACGCTACTGCTCACGCTTCATGGGCTTAGATACACGCTACTACTCACACTTTATGGGCTTAGATACACGCTACTGCTCACACTTCATGGGCTTAGATACACGCTGCTGCTCACACTTCATTACCTTAGATACACGCTACTGCTCACACTTCATGGGCTTAGACACACGCTACTGCTCACACTTTATGGGCTTAGATACACGCTACTGCTCACACTTCATGGGCTTAGATACACGCTACTGCTCACACTTCATGGGCTTAGATACACGCTACTGCTCACACTTCATTGGCTTAGATACACGCTACTGCTCACACTTCATGGGCTTATATACATGCTGCTGCTCACAGTTCATGGGCTTAGATACACGCTACTGCTCACACTTCATTGGCTTAGATACACGCTACTGCTCACACTTCATGGGCTTATATACATGCTGCTGCTCACAGTTCATGGGCTTAGATACACGCTACTGCTCACACTTTATTGGCTTAGATACACGCTACTGCTCACACTTCATGGGCTTATATACACGCTACTGCTCACACTTCATTGGCTTAGATACATGCTGCTGCTCACACTTCATTGCCTTAGATAGACGCTGCTGCTCACACTTCATTGGTTTAGATACACACTGTTGCTCACACTTTATGGGCTTAGATGCACACTGCTACTCACACTTCATTGGCTTAGATACACACTGCTACTCACACTTCATTATCTTAGATACATGCTGTTGCTCACACTTCATTGGCTTAGATAGACACTGCTGCTTACTGTTCATTGACTTAGATACATGCTGCTGCTCACACTTGATTGCTTTAGATAAACACTGTTGCTCACACTTCTTGGGCTTAGATACACGCTGCTGCTCACACTTTATTGGCTTAGATACACGCTGCTGCTCACACTTCATTGGCTTAGATACACGCTACTGCTCACACTTCATTGGCTTAGATACACGCTGCTGTTCACACTTCATTACCTTAGATACATGCTGCTGCTCACACGTCATTGGCTTAGATACATGCTGCTGCTCACACTTCATTGGCTTAGATACACTCTACTGCTAACACTTCATTGCCTCACACTTCATTGGCTTAGATACACGCTGCTGCTCACACTTCATTGGCTTAGATACACTGCTGCTCACACTTCATTGGCTTAGATACACGCTGCTGCTCACACTTTATTGGCTTAGATACATGCTGCTGCTCACACTTTATTGGCTTAGATACATGCTGCTGCTCACACTTCATTGGCTTAGATACATGCTGCTGCTCACACTTCATTGGCTTAGATACATGCTGCTGCTCACACTTTATTGGCTTAGATACATGCTGCTGCTCACACTTCATTGGCTTAGATACATGCTGCTGCTCACACTTCATTGGCTTAGATACATGCTGCTGCTCACACTTTATTGGCTTAGATACATGCTGCTGCTCACACTTCATTGGCTTAGATACATGCTGCTGCTCACACTTTATTGGCTTAGATACATGCTGCTGCTCACACTTTATTGGCTTAGATACATGCTGCTGCTCACACTTTATTGGCTTAGATACATGCTGCTGCTCACACTTTATTGGCTTAGATACATGCTGCTTACACTTTATTGGCTTGGATACACATGATTGCGGGGAGACATTTGATAAGACTGACAGACGCACACGATTTTTGGCTTCCACTCCGCATCATGGAAACTTGAAGTGGACATGAAAAGCGGAGTGAATGTAATGAGTGGAAATGTCCACTCTGCGGCCATTAATCAGGCGCGGTGACAGCGTAATGTGGATGCGGCCTCATCTGCTCTGTGTCAACACCAGATGCAATAATGTGATGAGCTCCCACTCACACCTAATGGAGGGATGAAACCTGCTGAAGAGGGGGTTCTGCAGCTGCTGGGACCGGTCCAATGGCCGGGGATTAAAGGAACCGTCCACTTCCCCCTCCCCCGATGTGGGGCCGATCAGGCTCCGTGCACACCATGAGTATTTGGTTGCAGAAATCTCTGCATCATTTTATTTCGCTCTTTTTTTCATAAAAAAATTGTTTAAAAGAACAGAGAGTCCTCAGTGGTTGATACCTTTTAATGGCTAACTGAAAAGATGGTGATAATAGCAGCTTTCGAGACTACTCAGGTCTCTTCATCAGGCATGGTATAACACAAAATCTGAAGAGTCACGTATTTATACACAACAGGACTTAGATATATATATATATATATATATAAATACGTGACTCTTCAGATTTTGTGTTATACCATGCCTGATGAAGAGACCTGAGTAGTCTCGAAAGCTTGCAATTATTACCATCTTTTCAGTTAGCCATTAAAAGGTATCAACCACTGAGGACTCTCTGTTCTTTTAAACAATTTTTTTATCTCTACTGGCTAACACGGTACAAAGATATATTTTACTTGTTTTTTTCATGAAATTCTGGGATGGAAAATCACTGAAAGAACTGACGCTGCAGACGATCGACTCCACCAAATGTGCAAGGAAAAAAGCAACGTGTGCACAGACCTCGGGATTCTTATAGGCTCTGCTGGGATAAGAATGTGCAGATCTGTGACAAATCAGCCCTAAAAAATGCACAAAAAAGCGAAAGAAACACATTGTACATTGTATGCACACAGCCTCATGATTCTGTCCTTGTGTGTAATGTCACAGTCCTCGTTGTGGCCGAAATAGATCCCTCTGTGTGTAATGACTCTATATAAACACGTGGAATAGATCCCTCTGTGTGTAATGACTCTATATAATAAACACATGAAATAGATCCCTCTGTGTGTAATGACTCTATATAATAAACACGTGAAATAGATCCCTCTGTGTGTAATGACTCTATATAAACACGTGGAATAGATCCCTCTGTGTGTAATGACTCTATATAATAAACACATGAAATAGATCCCTCTGTGTGTAATGACTCTATATAATAAACACGTGAAATAGATCCCTCTGTGTGTAATGACTCTATATAATAAACACATGAAATAGATCCCTCTGTGTGTAATGACTCTATATAATATATAATAAACACATGAAATAGATCCCTCTGTGTGTAATGACTCTATATAAACACGTGGAATAGATCCCTCTGTGTGTAATGACTCTATATAGTAAACACATGAAATAGATCCCTCTGTGTGTAATGACTCTATATAATAAACACGTGAAATAGATCCCTCTGTGTGTAATGACTCTATATAAACACGTGGAATAGATCCCTCTGTGTGTAATGACTCTATATAATAAACACATGAAATAGATCCCTCTGTGTGTAATGACTCTATATAATACACACATGAAATAGATCCCTCTGTGTGTAATGACTCTATATAATAAACACGTGAAATAGATCCCTCTGTGTGTAATGACTCTATATAATAAACACGTGAAATAGATCCCTCTGTGTGTAATGACTCTATATAATAAACATGTGAAATAGATCCCTCTGTGTATAATGACTATATAATATATAATACACACATGAAATAGATCCCTCTGTGTGTAATGACTCTATATAATAAACACGTGAAATAGATCCCTCTGTGTGTAATGACTCTATATAAACACGTGGAATAGATCCCTCTGTGTGTAATGACTCTATATAATAAACACATGAAATAGATCCCTCTGTGTGTAATGACTCTATATAATAAACACGTGAAATAGATCCCTCTGTGTGTAATGACTCTATATAAACACATGGAATAGATCCCTCTGTGTGTAATGACTCTATATAATAAACACATGAAATAGATCCCTCTGTGTGTAATGACTCTATATAATACACACATGAAATAGATCCCTCTGTGTGTAATGACTCTATATAATATATAATAAGCACATGAAATAGATCCCTCTGTGTGTAATGACTCTATATAATATATAATAAACACATGAAATAGATCCCTCTGTGTGTAATGACTCTATATAATAAACATGTGAAATAGATCCCTCTGTGTATAATGACTATATAATATATAATACACACATGAAATAGATCCCTCTGTGTATAATGACTCTATATAATAAACACGTGAAATAGATCCCTCTGTGTGTAATGACTCTATATAAACACGTGAAATAGATCCCTCTGTGTGTAATGACTCTATATAATAAACACATGAAATAGATCCCTCTGTGTGTAATGACTCTATATAATACACACATGAAATAGATCCCTCTGTGTGTAATGACTATATATAATATATAATAAACATATGAAATAGATCCCTCTGTGTGTAATGACTCTATATAATATATAATAAACACATGAAATAGATCCCTCTGTGTGTAATGACTCTATATAATATATAATAAACACATGAAATAGATCCCTCTGTGTGTAATCACTCTATATAAAATATAATAAACACGTGAAATAGATCCCTCTGTGTGTAATGACTCTATATAATATATAATAAACACGTGAAATAGATCCCTCTGTGTGTAATGACTTTATATAATATATAATATACACGTGAAATAGATCCCTCTGTGTGTAATGACTCCATATAATATATAATAAACACTTGAAATAGATCCCTCTGTGTGTAATGACTCTATATAATATATAGGAATAGATCCCTCTGTGTGTAATGACTCTATATAATATATAGGAATAGATCCCTCTGTGTGTAATGACTCTATATAATAAATAATATACACGTGAAATAGATCCCTCTGTGTGTAATGACGCTATATAATATACACATGAAATAGATCCCTCTGTGTGTAATGACTCTATATAATATTTGCGTTTCCCTTTGTGTATTAAATTACTGAAATAAATTCACTTTTTGATGATATTCTAATTTATTGAGATGCACTTGTATATCGTCATGTGTTTGCAGTTTTTGTGTCTCCTTTGTGTATATATATATACTGTATATGTGTATATGATCCTGCTGGTTGTGATGGGCTGTGCTGGTCTATTATCCCCTCTTTTCGGACTTTTTTGCTGTTTTTTCTCTGTTTCATTGATGACTGTCTACAGACTTTTTAGGACTCTACATAATATAAATATAAAGCCATACACGGCATTTATCTCCACGTCCTCCGGTTTCTACCCATAAGACACGAGTGTGATGTGGGCAAAAAACCTGAGCGCTCAGCAGCGGAGGGTCTGCGATGATTGACAGCCGGAAATACAAAACCTCTGTAAAGGGGCATCCTGCATATGACCGGGGTCACCACAGAGTGCGTCTGAGACACCCACAAAATTACCCCTGATTGGGGCCAAGGAAAGACAACTCGCATGCATGAAACAAGTCCTAATACAGCAGGACTGGGGATAAAAACTGAAGAAAAAAGGGGCTGAGGCTGACGATCAGGGGCTGAAGATCAGGGGGCTGAAGATCAGGGGGCTGACGATCAGGGGGCTGAAGATCAGGGGGCTGAAGATCAGGGGGCTGAAGATCAGGGGGCTGACGATCAGGGGGCTGAAGATCAGGGGGCTGACGATCAGGGGCTGAAGATCAGGGGCTGAAGATCAGGGGGCTGACGATCAGGGGGCTGAAGATCAGGGGGCTGAAGATCAGGGGGCTGAAGATCAGGGGGCTGACGATCAGGGGGCTGAAGATCAGGGGGCTGAAGATCAGGGGGCTGAAGATCAGGGGGCTGACGATCAGGGGCTGAAGATCAGGGGGCTGAAGATCAGGGGGCTGACGATCAGGGGCTGAAGATCAGGGGGCTGAAGATCAGGGGGCTGACGATCAGGGGCTGAAGATCAGGGGCTGAAGATCAGGGGGCTGACGATCAGGGGCTGAAGATCAGGGGGCTGAAGATCAGGGGGCTGAAGATCAGGGGGCTGAAGATCAGGGGGCTGACGATCAGGGGCTGAAGATCAGGGGGCTGACGATCAGGGGCTGAAGATCAGGGGGCTGAAGATCAGGGGGCTGACGATCAGGGGGCTAAAGATCAGGGGGCTGAAGATCAAGGGGCTGAAGATCAGGGGGCTAAAGATCAGGGGGCTGAAGATCAGGGGGCTGATGATCAGGGGGCTGATGATCAAGGGGCTGATTATTAGGGGGCTGATGATCAGGGGGCTGACGATCAGGGGGCTGAAGATCAAGGGGTTGACGATCAGGGGGCTGAAGACCAAGGGACTGATGATCAAGGGGCTTGCGATCAGGGGGCTGAAGACCAAGGGACTGACGATCAGGGGGCTGACGATCAGGGGGCTGACGATCGGGGGGCTGAAGATCAGGGGGCTGACGATCAGGGGCTGACGATCAGGGGGCTGACGATCAGATAATCAGGGGGCTGACGATCAGGGGGCTGACAATCAGGGGGCTGACGATCAGGGGCTGACGATCAGGGGGGTGAAGATCAGGGGGCTGAAGATCAGGGGGCTGAAGATCAAGGGACTGATGATCAAGGGGCTTGCGATCAGGGGGCTGAAGACCAAGGGACTGACAATCAGGGGGCTGAAGAGCAGGGGGCTGACGATCAGGGGGCTGACGATCAGGGGGCTGACGATCAGGAGGCTGACGATCAGGGGGCTGACGATCAGGGGACTGACGATCAGGGGGCTGACGATCAGGGGGCTGAAGATAAGGGGGCTGAAGATCAGGGGGCTGAAGATCAAGGGGATGATGATCAGGGGGCTGACGATCAGGGGGCTGAAGATAAGGGGGCTGATGATCAGGGGGCTGACGATCAGGGGGCTGAAGATCAGGGGGCTGAAGATAAGGGGGCTGATGATGAGGGGGCTGACGATCAGGAGACGGCATTCACACATAATGGATTTGAACAAATTACCAATCGATAAGAATGATTAAGGTTCCCTGCACAGGATACATAGTTTCATGTTGGATGTGCAGTGCGGTGCGATGCAGTGCGATGTGGTGCAGTGAGGTGCAGTGCGGTGCGGTGCAGTGCGATGTGGTGCAGTGAGGTGCGGTGCGGTGCGGTGCAGTGCGATGTGGTGCAGTGAGGTGCGATGCAGTGCGATGTGGTGCAGTGAGGTGCGGTGCGGTGCGGTGCAGTGCGATGTGGTGCAGTGAGGTGCAGTGCGGTGCGGTGCAGTGCGATGTGGTGCAGTGAGGTGCGGTGCGGTGCGGTGCAGTGCGATGTGGTGCAGTGAGGTGCGATGCAGTGCGATGTGGTGCAGTGAGGTGCAGTGCGGTGCGGTGCAGTGCGATGTGGTGCAGTGAGGTGCGATGCAGTGCGATGTGGTGCAGTGAGGTGCGGTGCGGTGCGGTGCAGTGCGATGTGGTGCAGTGAGGTGCGATGCAGTGCGATGTGGTGCAGTGAGGTGCGGTGCGGTGCGGTGCAGTGCGATGTGGTGCAGTGAGGTGCGGTGCGGTGCGGTGCAGTGCGATGTGGTGCAGTGAGGTGCGGTGCAGTGCGATGTGGTGCAGTGAGGTGCAGTGCGGTGCGGTGCAGTGCGATGTGGTGCAGTGAGGTGCGGTGCGGTGCGGTGCAGTGCGATGTGGTGCAGTGAGGTGCGGTGCGGTGCGGTGCAGTGCGATGTGGTGCAGTGAGGTGCGGTGCAGTGCGATGTGGTGCAGTGAGGTGCGGTGCGGTGCGGTGCAGTGCGATGTGGTGCAGTGAGGTGCGATGCAGTGCGATGTGGTGCAGTGAGGTGCGGTGCGGTGCGGTGCAGTGCGATGTGGTGCAGTGAGGTGCGGTGCGGTGCGGTGCAGTGCGATGTGGTGCAGTGAGGTGCGGTGCGGTGCAGTGCGATGTGGTGCAGTGAGGTGCAGTGCGGTGCGGTGCAGTGCGATGTGGTGCAGTTGTCACGGCCGGGCGGTCGGGCAGACCCAGGAGGTGGATCCACTGGACCGAACTCTCTGAGATGGTGGTAGGGAGTCCGGCAGCTGAAGCACTGATGGGCAGTAGAACAGTCCGTGCAAGAGAAGGCAGCGGAGGAGTCCCAGGGACCACGGAGTCACAGAAGGTGGTCTTGGTGACGTAGCTCAGGTTCGGAGGCCGAGGTGATATCAGGCGGGGTCCGGAACCTCTGGAGCAAGATGACGGGTCACCGCAGGGATCCGGGATGGTACGGACTGTCAGATGGCAGACGGACAGCGTGCGGGGATCAGGACACGGCAGACTGGATGGCGAGGCAGGTACGGCTCTACAAAGACAGATAGGTGAGTACAGGCACATAAACACCAAGAGACCTGACTCCTAGCTCAGGGAACACGAAGATCAGGCCCCGCCCCCTTGGACAATGACCCCCTATATACCCTGTACCTGTGCAACCTCATTTCCTGTTAATGGACGCTGGCCCTTTAAGAAAGGGTCAGTGACCGCGCGCGCGCCCTAATGCGCATGCGCGCCGCCCGGGTGCCAGAAGCCAGGGAAGGAGGCTGCGAGGAGGACGCAGGGGAGCCGGCCAGGTCCAGGGAAGCTGTCGGGCGCCGGGATCGGGGGCCCGGAGCCCTGGGACGGACGGAATCCGGTGACTGGGGAGCGGAGAGCGTGGCAGGTGAGCCGGGGAACGGGGGTGAGGACCCGGGGAGCGTGACAGTACCCCCCCCCCACGCCCCCCTCCCCGCAACCGGGACATGAAGGCACGGATAAGAGGAGTGCCCACGTTCTCCCTGGGCTCCCAAGACCTATCCTCAGGACCATACCCTTCCCAGTCCACCAGGAAGAACTGTCGACCTCGTACGGTCTTCATGGCCACGATATCCCTTACCGCATAGATGTCATCATCGGCAATAGGAGGAGGGGCCGGACTGGCAGCAGCGGAGAAGGGACCAAGGACAACCGGCTTGAGCAGAGAGACGTGGAAGGAGTTGGGTATCCTCATCGTGGCCGGGAGCTGTAGCTTGTAGGATACCTCATTGATCTTGCTGAGGACCTTAAACGGCCCGATGTAGCGAGGACCCAGCTTGTAGGAAGGTATCTTCAATCGGATGTACTGGGAAGCAAGCCAGACCAGGTCACCAGGAGAGAAACACGGAGGATCCAGACGTCTCTTGTCAGCGTGTTTCTTCATCCGCTGGGAAGCGCGCCCAAGGGACGCTTTGACAGAGTCCCAAATGGTAGCAAAGTCACGAACTGCAGTATCAGCAGCCGGGACATCCGATGAAGGGGATATAGGCAATGGGACGGCGGGCTGGAGTCCATAAACAACATGGAAGGGAGATTCGGAGGATGACTCACTGACGTGGTGGTTATGGGAGAATTCAGCCCAAGGTAGAAGCGAGGACCAGTCGTCGTGATGGGCGTTGACATAGTGACGTAGGTATGAGGTCACGATTTGATTGACCCTCTCCACTTGGCCGTTAGACTGAGGATGGTAAGAAGAAGAAAAGTCCAGAGTCACTCCCAGATGTTTGCATAGAGCCCTCCAGAAGCGGGAGGTGAACTGAGTTCCTCTGTCGGACACTATGTGGGATGGAAAGCCATGCAAGCGGAAGATGTGATGTATATAGGCTTCCGCGAGTTCCTGAGCAGAGGGCAGTCCGGCCATAGGAACGAAGTGGGCCATTTTGGAGAATCGATCAACCACGACCCATATGACTGTGTGCCCGGAGGATAATGGCAAGTCCGTAATAAAGTCCATTGCTATGTGTTGCCACGGGACTGAGGGTATCGGTAAAGGCAGAAGACGGCCATGGGGCAAGTGTTTGGGCGTCTTGTTCCTGGCACAGGAGGAGCAGGCAGAGACAAAAGCAGCGACGTCCGTGCGAAGGGATGGCCACCAGTAATGGCGTACAATCGCACCCCATGTTCTCTTCTGACCAGCATGCCCGGCTGTTTTTGAGGCATGACCCCAGTGTAACACTTTTTGCCTGTCGGTATCGGAGACATAGGTCTTCCCGGGCGGTATCTGGGCTAGGGTAACAGGGGCCACCGGAATGATGTTGCTAGGACAGATGATGGGTTGGGTAGTCTCTTCCTCCTGCTCCATGGGCATGAAAGACCTGGACAAGGCATCAGCGCGTACATTCTTGTCCGCGGGTCGGAAGTGAAGCTGAAAGTCGAACCTGGCAAAGAATAAGGACCACCTGGCTTGCCGTGGGTTCAGTCGCTGAGCGGACCGCAGGTATTCTAGGTTCTTGTGGTCCGTGTAGATGATCACGGGATACACTGCACCTTCCAGGAGGTAGCGCCATTCCTCCAGTGCCAGTTTGACTGCCAAGAGCTCTCGGTCCCCGATGGTATAGTTGCGTTCAGGCGCTGAGAAGCCCTTGGAGAAGAATCCGCAAGTCACCATCTTCCCGGAGGAGGACTTCTGCATGAGCACTGCTCCGGCTCCTGAGGAGGAGGCATCCACCTCCAAGGTGAACTGGCGGTTCAACTCCGGACGGTGAAGTACAGGCGAGGAAGCAAAAGCCCGCTTCAAAGAGCCAAACGCGGCGTCGGCCGCAGGCGACCAGTCCTTTGGATTTGCCTCTTTCTTAGTCAAAGCGGAAAGTGGAGCAGTCAGAGCAGAGAAGTGAGGGACGAATTGGCGGTAGTAGTTGGCGAATCCCAGGAAGCGTTGGATTGCCTTCAGTCCAGAAGGGGGAGGCCAGTTGAGAATGGCGGAGACCTTCTTGGGATCCATCTGCAGTCCAGTCTCAGAGATGATGTACCCCAGAAAGGGGAGAGAAGACTGCTCAAAGACACACTTCTCATACTTTGCGTACAGACGGTTCTCTCTTAGTCGTCGTAGAACCAGCTGTACGTGCTCTCTGTGGGTTGGGAGGTCCGGAGAGAAGACAAGGATGTCATCTAGATATACTACCACACAGGTGTAGAGGAGGTCTCGGAACACGTCGTTCACCAGTTCTTGGAAGACGGCAGGGGCGTTACACAGGCCGAAGGGCATCACGCAGTACTCATAATGTCCATCGCGCGTATTAAACGCGGTCTTCCATTCGTCACCAGAGCGGATGCGCACCAGATTGTAAGCACCCCGAAGATCCAGCTTGGTGAACAGACGAGCTCCTCTAAGCCGGTCAAACAATTCGGGGATGAGCGGCAGAGGGTACTTGTTCTTAACAGTGATCTGATTCAGACCCCGGTAGTCGATGCAGGGACGTAAATCGCCCTCTTTTTTCTTGACAAAGAAGAAACCTGCTCCAGCAGGAGAGGAGGATCTCCGAATGAATCCCCTAGCCAGGCTCTCTGAGATGTAAGTCGACATAGCCCTTGTTTCGGCTGGAGATAAAGGATATATCCGTCCTCGTGGTGGCGTTGTTCCAGGGAGCAGGTCGATGGCACAATCGTAGGGGCGATGTGGCGGCAGTACCTCGGATTCTTTTTTATCAAAGACATCAGCAAAGGACCAATAAGCCGAGGGCAGCCCCGGTAGGTTCTCAGGAACCGGAGGTCGTCGGATGGGTTGTGTGGATTTTAGGCATCTCTCATGACACGAAGCACCCCAGCGGGTGATTTCGCCAGTGCCCCAGCTGACTGATGGTTCGTGAGTCCGTAACCATGGAAGGCCCAGCAGGATCTGATGGGACATGTGCGGAAGGACGTAGAAGGCGATGTTCTCGGTGTGAAGAGCACCGATGCGCAGTTCAACCGGCCTGGTGGTCCAGGAGATGGTGTCAGAAAGGGGTCTCCCATCCACAGAGGCAATCACCAGGGGCTTGTTGAGTGGGATAACAGGCACCTGGTATTTGTCCACGGTGGCTTGCTGGATGAAATTGCCTGCTGCCCCGGAATCAAGATAGGCCTCAGCCGTGAACCGCGTCTCTCCCGTTGTCACTTGCACGGTCCATGTGACCGGATCAGAGAGAGTCCCAGCACCTAGGGTGGCCTCTCCTACCAACCCTAGGCTTTGGAGTTTCCCGGCCTTTCCGGACAGGAACGGAGGAGGTGTGTGCCCTCACCGCAGTAAAAGCAGAGACCCTGGGCAAGCCGCTCTGCTCTACGTTGTGCAGACTGACGCACTCGGTCAATCTGCATGGGCTCGTGGACGGGACTCCCAGCTGTTGATGACTGAGGTACGGAGGGCTTCTGAGGAGGAGATGAATGCCGTAACGGGCGTCTCTCACGAGATAGCTCTTTGGAGCGCTCCTGAAAACGTATGTCCACACGAGTTGCTAGGGCAATCAGGGCATCTAGGGTGGAGGGCACGTCCCGACCCGCCAACTCATCCTTGATGCGACTCGAGAGTCCCTCCCAGAAGGCGGCTGTTAGGGCCTCATTATTCCACCCGAGTTCTGAAGCCAAAGTGCGAAAACGGATGGCGTATTGGCCCACCGTCAGTGTTCCTTGACGTAGGCGGAGGAGTGATGAAGCAGAGGCAGAAGCGCGTCCCGGCTCGTCAAAGGTGCTGCGGAATGCCTGCAGGAACTGTTGAAGATCCTTGGTCATGGGGTCCTCCTTCTCCCACAAGGGGTTCATCCACGCCAGCGCCTCGCCCTCTAGGTGGGACATTATAAAGGCGACCTTGGCTTGGTCGGAGGCGAACAGATGTGGCAGCTGCGTGAAATGAAGGGAACATTGATTTATGAAGCCCCTGCAGGTCTTGGGATCTCCAGCATAACGAGGAGGTGACGCCAAACGGAGTCGGGGAGCATCTGACGAGGTTGCCACTGGTGCGGGGGCCATGGCTTGCCTGGCGGGGGACCTGGGTGCCGCAGGCGTCATTGATGCTTGTAATGTGTACAGGCGGGTGTCCACGGAGGTCATGAATTGCAGCATGCGGGTCTGGACTTCACGCTGGCGTTGGAGTTCCTCTTGCAGAGCCATTAGTGCTGCAGCGGGATCCATGGCCTGATCTTACTGTCACGGCCGGGCGGTCGGGCAGACCCAGGAGGTGGATCCACTGGACCGAACTCTCTGAGATGGTGGTAGGGAGTCCGGCAGCTGAAGCACTGATGGGCAGTAGAACAGTCCGTGCAAGAGAAGGCAGCGGAGGAGTCCCAGGGACCACGGAGTCACAGAAGGTGGTCTTGGTGACGTAGCTCAGGTTCGGAGGCCGAGGTGATATCAGGCGGGGTCCGGAACCTCTGGAGCAAGATGACGGGTCACCGCAGGGATCCGGGATGGTACGGACTGTCAGATGGCAGACGGACAGCGTGCGGGGATCAGGACACGGCAGACTGGATGGCGAGGCAGGTACGGCTCTACAAAGACAGATAGGTGAGTACAGGCACATAAACACCAAGAGACCTGACTCCTAGCTCAGGGAACACGAAGATCAGGCCCCGCCCCCTTGGACAATGACCCCCTATATACCCTGTACCTGTGCAACCTCATTTCCTGTTAATGGACGCTGGCCCTTTAAGAAAGGGTCAGTGACCGCGCGCGCGCCCTAATGCGCATGCGCGCCGCCCGGGTGCCAGAAGCCAGGGAAGGAGGCTGCGAGGAGGACGCAGGGGAGCCGGCCAGGTCCAGGGAAGCTGTCGGGCGCCGGGATCGGGGGCCCGGAGCCCTGGGACGGACGGAATCCGGTGACTGGGGAGCGGAGAGCGTGGCAGGTGAGCCGGGGAACGGGGGTGAGGACCCGGGGAGCGTGACAGCAGTGAGGTGCGGTGCGGTGCGGTGCAGTGCGATGTGGTGCAGTGAGGTGCGGTGCGGTGCGGTGCAGTGCGATGTGGTGCAGTGAGGTGCGGTGCAGTGCGGGGCGGACCAATGTTATTTTTCTTTTGCCCATTTGATAAACGTGCTGCTGGGTCATTATGTTTTCATTCATTAAAGCAAGCAGAGATCTTGCATTAAGCTTGGACAGACTGACCCTCTGTTCCTGGCCTCTCCTCACCAGGTGGGTACGGTCTGGTGGCACATGGATGCCCTCCAGCGGCCGGTGACGTTTCGCCTCTCAGACACACATTCCTGCTCCTCGTGCCCGGGTGTTACCTCTCATCTGACGGAGGATTTATCTTCGCCTAATGCCAAACAGCTTCATAAACGGAAAGGTAGAACCTGACTAAACCGGGAATTCAAGGGTTACAGAGAAATCACTGTGTATCCTCCTAACAAGGGTTACATGCGAGCACCACACCGGAGCTGTGCCACTACAAGGAGCCACACCAATACACCGGAGCTGTGCCACTGCAAGGAGCCACACCAATACACCGGAGCTGTGCCACAGCAAGGAGCCACACCAATACACCGGAGCTGTGCCACTGCAAGGAGCCACACCAATACACCGGAGCTGTGCCACTGCAAGGAGCCACACCAATACACCGGAGCTGTGCCACTGCAAGGAGCCACACCAATACACCGGAGCTGTGCCACTGCAAGGAGCCACACCAATACACCGGAGCTGTGCCACTGCAAGGAGCCACACCAATACACCGGAGCTGTGCCACTGCAAGGAGCCACACCAATACACCGGAGCTGTGCCACTGCAAGGAGCCACACCAATACACCGGAGCTGTGCCACTGCAAGGAGCCACACCAATACACCGGAGCTGTGCCACTGCAAGGAGCCACACCAATACACCGGAGCTGTGCCACAGCAAGGAGCCACACCAATACACCGGAGCTGTGCCACTGCAAGGAGCCACACCAATACACCGGAGCTGTGCCACTGCAAGGAGCCACACCAATACACCGGAGCTGTGCCACTGCAAGAAGCCACACCAATACACCGGAGCTGTGCCACTGCAAGGAGCCACACCAATACACCGGAGCTGTGCCACTGCAAGGAGCCACACCAATACACCGGAGCTGTGCCACTGCAAGGAGCCACACCAATACACCGGAGCTGTGCCACTGCAAGGAGCCACACCAATACACCGGAGCTGTGCCACTGCAAGGAGCCACACCAATACACCGGAGCTGTGCCACTGCAAGGAGCCACACCAATACACCGGAGCTGTGCCACTGCAAGGAGCCACACCAATACACCGGAGCTGTGCCACTGCAAGGAGCCACACCAATACACCGGAGCTGTGCCACTGCAAGGAGCCACACCAATACACCGGAGCTGTGCCACTGCAAGGAGCCACACCAATACACCGGAGCTGTGCCACTGCAAGGAGCCACACCAATACACCGGAGCTGTGCCACTGCAAGGAGCCACACCAATACACCGGAGCTGTGCCACTGCAAGGAGCCACACCAATACACCGGAGCTGTGCCACTGCAAGGAGCCACACCAATACACCGGAGCTGTGCCACTGCAAGGAGTCACACCAACATACCGGAGCTGTGCCACTGCAAGGAGCCACACCAATACACCGGAGCTGTGCCACTGCAAGGAGCCACACCAATACACCGGAGCTGTGCCACTGCAAGGAGCCACACCAATACACCGGAGCTGTGCCACTGCAAGGAGCCACACCAATACACCGGAGCTGTGCCACTGCAAGGAGCCACACCAATACACCGGAGCTGTGCCACAGCAAGGAGCCACACCAATACACCGGAGCTGTGCCACTGCAAGGAGCCACACCAATACACCGGAGCTGTGCCACTGCAAGGAGCCACACCAATACACCGGAGCTGTGCCACTGCAAGGAGCCACACCAATACACCGGAGCTGTGCCACTGCAAGGAGCCACACCAATACACCGGAGCTGTGCCACTGCAAGGAGCCACACCAATACACCGGAGCTGTGCCACAGCAAGGAGCCACACCAATACACCGGAGCTGTGCCACAGCAAGGAGCCACACCAATACACCGGAGCTGTGCCACTGCAAGGAGCCACACCAATACACCGGAGCTGTGCCACTGCAAGGAGCCACATCAATACACCGGAGCTGTGCCACTGCAAGGAGCCACACCAATACACCGGAGCTGTGCCACTGCAAGGAGCCACACCAATACACCGGAGCTGTGCCACTGCAAGGAGCCACACCAATACACCGGAGCTGTGCCACTGCAAGGAGCCACACCAATACACCGGAGCTGTGCCACTGCAAGGAGCCACACCAATACACCGGAGCTGTGCCACAGCAAGGAGCCACACCAATACACCGGAGCTGTGCCACTGCAAGGAGCCACACCAATACACCGGAGCTGTGCCACTGCAAGGAGCCACACCAATACACCGGAGCTGTGCCACTGCAAGGAGCCACACCAATACACCGGAGCTGTGCCACTGCAAGGAGCCACACCAATACACCGGAGCTGTGCCACAGCAAGGAGCCACACCAATACACCGGAGCTGTGCCACAGCAAGGAGCCACACCAATACACCGGAGCTGTGCCACTGCAAGGAGCCACACCAATACACCGGAGCTGTGCCACTGCAAGGAGCCACACCAATACACCGGAGCTGTGCCACTGCAAGGAGCCACACCAATACACCGGAGCTGTGCCACTGCAAGGAGCCACACCAATACACCGGAGCTGTGCCACTGCAAGGAGCCACACCAATACACCGGAGCTGTGCCACTGCAAGGAGCCACACCAATACACCGGAGCTGTGCCACTGCAAGGAGCCACACCAATACACCGGAGCTGTGCCACTGCAAGGAGCTACACCAATACACCGGAGCTGTGCCACTGCAAGGAGCCACACCAATACACCGGAGCTGTGCCACTGCAAGGAGCCACACCAATACACCGGAGCTGTGCCACTGCAAGGAGCCACACCAATACACCGGAGCTGTGCCACTGCAAGGAGCCACACCAATACACCGGAGCTGTGCCACTGCAAGGAGCCACACCAATACACCGGAGCTGTGCCACTGCAAGGAGCCACACCAATACACCGGAGCTGTGCCACTGCAAGGAGCCACACCAATACACCGGAGCTGTGCCACTCCAAGGAGCCACACCAATACACCGGAGCTGTGCCACTGCAAGGAGCCACACCAATACACCGGAGCTGTGCCACTGCAAGGAGCCACACCAATACACCGGAGCTGTGCCACTGCAAGGAGCCACACCAATACACCGGAGCTGTGCCACAGCAAGGAGCCACACCAATACACCGGAGCTGTGCCACAGCAAGGAGCCACACCAATACACCGGAGCTGTGCCACTGCAAATAGCCACACCAATACACCGGAGCTGTGCCACTGCAAGGAGCCACACCAATACACCGGAGCTGTGCCACTGCAAGGAGCCACACCAATACACCGGAGCTGTGCCACTGCAAGGAGCCACACCAATACAGCGGAGCTGTGCCACTGCAAGGAGCCACACCAATACACCGGAGCTGTGCCACTGCAAGGAGCCACACCAACATACCGGAGCTGTGCCACTGCAAGGAGCCACACCAATACACCGGAGCTGTGCCACTGCAAGGAGCCACACCAATACACCGGAGCTGTGCCACTGCAAGGAGCCACACCAATACACCGGAGCTGTGCCACTGCAAGGAGCCACACCAATGCACCGGAGCTGTGCCACTGCAAGGAGCCACACCAATACACCGGAGCTGTGCCACTGCAAGGAGCCACACCAACATACCGGAGCTGTGCCACTGCAAGGAGCCACACCAATACACCGGAGCTGTGCCACTGCAAGGAGCCACACCAACACACCGGAGCTGTGCCACTGCAAGGAGCCACACCAACATACCGGAGCTGTGCCACAGCAAGGAGCCACACCAATACACCGGAGCTGTGCCACTGCAAGGAGCTACACCAATACACCGGAGCTGTGCCACTGCAAGGAGCCATACCAACACACCGGAGCTGTGCCACAGCAAGGAGCCACACCAATACACCGGAGCTGTGCCACAGCAAGGAGCCACACCAATACACCGGAGCTGTGCCACAGCAAGGAGCCACACCAATACACCGGAGCTGTGCCACAGCAAGGAGCCACACAAATACACCGGAGCTGTGCCACAGCAAGGAGCCACACCAATACACCGGAGCTGTGCCACTGCAAGGAGCCATACCAATACACCGGAGCTGTGCCACAGCAAGGAGCCACACCAATACTCTGGAGCTGTGCCACTGCAAGGAGCTACACCAATGCACCGCAGCTGTGCCACTGCAAAGAGCCATACCAATACACCGGAGCTGTGCCACTGCAAGGAGCCACACCAATACACCGGAGCTGTGCCACTGCAAGGAGCCACACCAATACACCGGAGCTGTGCCACTGCAAGGAGCCACACCAATACACCGGAGCTGTGCCACTGCAAGGAGCCACACCAATACACCGGAGCTGTGCCACTGCAAGGAGCCACACCAATACACCGGAGCTGTGCCACTGCAAGGAGCCACACCAATACACCGGAGCTGTGCCACTGCAAGGAGCCACACCAATACACCGGAGCTGTGCCACTGCAAGGAGCCACACCAATACACCGGAGCTGTGCCACTGCAAGGAGCCACACCAATACACCGGAGCTGTGCCACTGCAAGGAGCCACACCAATACACCGGAGCTGTGCCACTGCAAGGAGCCACACCAATACACCGGAGCTGTGCCACTGCAAGGAGCCACACCAATACACCGGAGCTGTGCCACTGCAAGGAGCCACACCAATACACCGGAGCTGTGCCACAGCAAGGAGCCACACCAATACACCGGAGCTGTGCCACAGCAAGGAGCCACACCAATACACCGGAGCTGTGCCACTGCAAATAGCCACACCAATACACCGGAGCTGTGCCACTGCAAGGAGCCACACCAATACACCGGAGCTGTGCCACTGCAAGGAGCCACACCAATACACCGGAGCTGTGCCACTGCAAGGAGCCACACCAATACAGCGGAGCTGTGCCACTGCAAGGAGCCACACCAATACACCGGAGCTGTGCCACTGCAAGGAGCCACACCAACATACCGGAGCTGTGCCACTGCAAGGAGCTACACCAATACACCGGAGCTGTGCCACTGCAAGGAGCCACACCAACATACCAAAGCTGTGCCACTGCAAGGAGCCACACCAATACACCGGAGCTGTGCCACTGCAAGGAGCCACACCAATACACCGGAGCTGTGCCACTGCAAGGAGCCACACCAATACACCGGAGCTGTGCCACTGCAAGGAGCCACACCAATACACCGGAGCTGTGCCACTGCAAGGAGCCACACCAATACACCGGAGCTGTGCCACTGCAAGGAGCCACACCAACATACCGGAGCTGTGCCACTGCAAGGAGCCACACCAATACACCGGAGCTGTGCCACTGCAAGGAGCCACACCAACACACCGGAGCTGTGCCACTGCAAGGAGCCACACCAACATACCGGAGCTGTGCCACAGCAAGGAGCCACACCAATACACCGGAGCTGTGCCACTGCAAGGAGCTACACCAATACACCGGAGCTGTGCCACTGCAAGGAGCCATACCAACACACCGGAGCTGTGCCACAGCAAGGAGCCACACCAATACACCGGAGCTGTGCCACAGCAAGGAGCCACACCAATACACCGGAGCTGTGCCACAGCAAGGAGCCACACCAATACACCGGAGCTGTGCCACAGCAAGGAGCCACACAAATACACCGGAGCTGTGCCACAGCAAGGAGCCACACCAATACACCGGAGCTGTGCCACTGCAAGGAGCCATACCAATACACCGGAGCTGTGCCACAGCAAGGAGCCACACCAATACTCTGGAGCTGTGCCACTGCAAGGAGCTACACCAATGCACCGCAGCTGTGCCACTGCAAGGAGCCATACCAATACACCGGAGCTGTGCCACAGCAAGGAGCCAGACCAATACACCGGAGCTGTGCCACAGCAAGGAGCTACACCAATACACCGGAGCTGTGCCACAGCAAGGAGCCACACCAATACACCGGAGCTGTGCCACAGCAAGGAGCCACACCAATACACCGGAGCTGTGCCACAGCAAGGAGCCACACCAATACACCGGAGCTGTGCCACAGCAAGGAGCCACACCAATACACCGGAGCTGTGCCACAGCAAGGAGCCACACCAATACATCGGAGCTGTGCCACAGCAAGGAGCCACACCAATACACCGGAGCTGTGCCACAGCAAGGAGCCACACCAATGCACCGCAGCTGTGCCACTGCAAGGAGCCATACCAATACACCGGAGCTGTGCCACAGCAAGGAGCCACACCAATACACCGGAGCTGTGCCACAGCAAGGAGCCACACCAATACACCGGAGCTGTGCCACTGCAAGGAGCCACACCAATACACCGGAGCTGTGCCACTGCAAGGAGCCATACCAACACACCGGAGCTGTGCCACAGCAAGGAGCCACACCAATACACCGGAGCTGTGCCACAGCAAGGAGCCACACCAATACACCGGAGCTGTCCACTGCAAGGAGCCATACCAACACACCGGAGCTGTGCCACAGCAAGGAGCCACACCAATACACCGGAGCTGTGCCACTGCAAGGAGCCATACCAACACACCGGAGCTGTGCCACAGCAAGGAGCCACACCAATACACCGGAGCTGTGCCACAGCAAGGAGCCACACCAATACACCAGAGCTGTCCACTGCAAGGAGCCATACCAACACACCGGAGCTGTGCCACAGCAAGGAGCCACACCAATACACCGGAGCTGTGCCACAGCAAGGAGCCACACCAATACACCGGAGCTGTGCCACAGCAAGGAGCCACACCAATACACCGGAGCTGTGCCACAGCAAGGAGCCACACCAATACACCGGAGCTGTGCCACAGCAAGGAGCCACACCAATACACCGGAGCTGTGCCACTGCAAGGAGCCATACCAATACACCGGAGCTGTGCCACAGCAAGGAGCCACACCAATACACCGGAGCTGTGCCTTAGCAAGGAGCCACACCAATACACCGGAGCTGTGCCACAGCAAGGAGCCACACCAATACACCGGAGCTGTGCCACTGCAAGGAGCCATACCAATACACCGGAGCTGTGCCACAACAAGGAGCCACACCAATACACCGGAGCTGTGCCACAGCAAGGAGCCACACCAATACACCGGAGCTGTGCCACAGCAAGGAGCCACACCAATACACCGGAGCTGTGCCACAGCAAGGAGCCACACCAATACACCGGAGCTGTGCCACAGCAAGGAGCCACACCAATACACCGGAGCTGTGCCACTGCAAGGAGCCACACCAATACACCGGAGCTGTGCCACAGCAAGGAGCCACACCAATACACCGGAGCTGTGCCACTGCAAGGGGCCACACCAATATACCGGAGCTGTGCCACTGCAAGGAGCCATACCAATATACCGGAGCTGTGCCACAGCAAGGAGCCACACCAATACACCAGAGTTGTGCCACTGCAGGGAGCCACACCAACTTACCGGAGCTGTGCCACTGCAAAGAGCCACACCAATACAGCGGAACTGTGCCACTGCAAGGAGCCACACCAATGCACCGGAGCTGTGCCACTGCAAGGAGCCACACCAATGCACCGAAGCTGTGCCACTGCAAGGAGCCACACCAATGCACCGGAACTGTGCCATTGCAAAGAGCCACACCAATGAACCGGAGCTGTGCCACTACAAGGAGCTACACAAATACACCAGAGCTGTGCCACTGCAAGGAGTCACACCAATACACCGGAGCTGTGCCACTGCAAGGAGCCACACCAATACACCGGAGCTGTGCCACAGCAAGGAGCCACACCAATACACCGGAGCTGTGCCACAGCAAGGAGCCACACCAATACACCGGAGCTGTGCCACAGCAAGGAGCCACACCAATACACCGGAGCTGTGCCACTGCAAGGAGCCACACCAATACACCGGAGCTGTGCCACTGCAAGGAGCCATACCAACACACCGGAGCTGTGCCACAGCAAGGAGCCACACCAATACACCGGAGCTGTGCCACAGCAAGGAGCCACACCAATACACCGGAGCTGTCCACTGCAAGGAGCCATACCAACACACCGGAGCTGTGCCACAGCAAGGAGCCACACCAATACACCGGAGCTGTGCCACTGCAAGGAGCCATACCAACACACCGGAGCTGTGCCACAGCAAGGAGCCACACCAATACACCGGAGCTGTGCCACAGCAAGGAGCCACACCAATACACCGGAGCTGTCCACTGCAAGGAGCCATACCAACACACCGGAGCTGTGCCACAGCAAGGAGCCACACCAATACACCGGAGCTGTGCCACAGCAAGGAGCCACACCAATACACCGGAGCTGTGCCACAGCAAGGAGCCACACCAATACACCGGAGCTGTGCCACAGCAAGGAGCCACACCAATACACCGGAGCTGTGCCACAGCAAGGAGCCACACCAATACACCGGAGCTGTGCCACTGCAAGGAGCCATACCAATACACCGGAGCTGTGCCACAGCAAGGAGCCACACCAATACACCGGAGCTGTGCCTTAGCAAGGAGCCACACCAATACACCGGAGCTGTGCCACAGCAAGGAGCCACACCAATACACCGGAGCTGTGCCACTGCAAGGAGCCATACCAATACACCGGAGCTGTGCCACAGCAAGGAGCCACACCAATACACCGGAGCTGTGCCACAGCAAGGAGCCACACCAATACACCGGAGCTGTGCCACAGCAAGGAGCCACACCAATACACCGGAGCTGTGCCACAGCAAGGAGCCACACCAATACACCGGAGCTGTGCCACAGCAAGGAGCCACACCAATACACCGGAGCTGTGCCACTGCAAGGAGCCACACCAATACACCGGAGCTGTGCCACAGCAAGGAGCCACACCAATACACCGGAGCTGTGCCACTGCAAGGGGCCACACCAATATACCGGAGCTGTGCCACTGCAAGGAGCCATACCAATATACCGGAGCTGTGCCACAGCAAGGAGCCACACCAATACACCAGAGTTGTGCCACTGCAGGGAGCCACACCAACTTACCGGAGCTGTGCCACTGCAAAGAGCCACACCAATACAGCGGAACTGTGCCACTGCAAGGAGCCACACCAATGCACCGGAGCTGTGCCACTGCAAGGAGCCACACCAATGCACCGAAGCTGTGCCACTGCAAGGAGCCACACCAATGCACCGGAACTGTGCCATTGCAAAGAGCCACACCAATGAACCGGAGCTGTGCCACTACAAGGAGCTACACAAATACACCAGAGCTGTGCCACTGCAAGGAGTCACACCAATACACCGGAGCTGTGCCACTGCAAGGAGCCACACCAATACACCGGAGCTGTGCCACAGCAAGGAGCCACACCAATACACCGGAGCTGTGCCACAGCAAGGAGCCACACCAATACACCGGAGCTGTGCCACTGCAAGGAGCCATACCAATACACCGGAGCTGTGCCACAGCAAGGAGCCACACCAATACACCGGAGCTGTGCCTTAGCAAGGAGCCACACCAATACACCGGAGCTGTGCCACAGCAAGGAGCCACACCAATACACCGGAGCTGTGCCACTGCAAGGAGCCATACCAATACACCGGAGCTGTGCCACAGCAAGGAGCCACACCAATACACCGGAGCTGTGCCACAGCAAGGAGCCACACCAATACACCGGAGCTGTGCCACAGCAAGGAGCCACACCAATACACCGGAGCTGTGCCACAGCAAGGAGCCACACCAATACACCGGAGCTGTGCCACAGCAAGGAGCCACACCAATACACCGGAGCTGTGCCACAGCAAGGAGCCACACCAATACACCGGAGCTGTGCCACAGCAAGGAGCCACACCAATACACCGGAGCTGTGCCACAGCAAGGAGCCACACCAATACACCGGAGCTGTGCCACTGCAAGGAGCCACACCAATACACCGGAGCTGTGCCACAGCAAGGAGCCACACCAATACACCGGAGCTGTGCCACTGCAAGGGGCCACACCAATATACCGGAGCTGTGCCACTGCAAGGAGCCATACCAATATACCGGAGCTGTGCCACAGCAAGGAGCCACACCAATACACCAGAGCTGTGCCACTGCAGGGAGCCACACCAACTTACCGGAGCTGTGCCACTGCAAAGAGCCACACCAATACAGCGGAACTGTGCCACTGCAAGGAGCCACACCAATGCACCGGAGCTGTGCCACTGCAAGGAGCCACACCAATGCACCGAAGCTGTGCCACTGCAAGGAGCCACACCAATGCACCGGAACTGTGCCATTGCAAAGAGCCACACCAATGAACCGGAGCTGTGCCACTACAAGGAGCTACACCAATACACCAGAGCTGTGCCACTGCAAGGAGTCACACCAATACACCGGAGCTGTGCCACTGCAAGGAGCCACACCAATACACCGGAGCTGTGCCACAGCAAGGAGCCACACCAATACACCGGAGCTGTGCCACAGCAAGGAGCCACACCAATACACCGGAGCTGTGCCACTGCAAGGAGCCATACCAATACACCGGAGCTGTGCCACAGCAAGGAGCCACACCAATACACCGGAGCTGTGCCTTAGCAAGGAGCCACACCAATACACCGGAGCTGTGCCACAGCAAGGAGCCACACCAATACACCGGAGCTGTGCCACTGCAAGGAGCCATACCAATACACCGGAGCTGTGCCACAGCAAGGAGCCACACCAATACACCGGAGCTGTGCCACAGCAAGGAGCCACACCAATACACCGGAGCTGTCCACTGCAAGGAGCCATACCAACACACCGGAGCTGTGCCACAGCAAGGAGCCACACCAATACACCGGAGCTGTGCCACTGCAAGGAGCCATACCAACACACCGGAGCTGTGCCACAGCAAGGAGCCACACCAATACACCGGAGCTGTGCCACAGCAAGGAGCCACACCAATACACCGGAGCTGTCCACTGCAAGGAGCCATACCAACACACCGGAGCTGTGCCACAGCAAGGAGCCACACCAATACACCGGAGCTGTGCCACAGCAAGGAGCCACACCAATACACCGGAGCTGTGCCATAGCAAGGAGCCACACCAATACACCGGAGCTGTGCCACTGCAAGGAGCCATACCAATACACCGGAGCTGTGCCACAGCAAGGAGCCACACCAATACACCGGAGCTGTGCCTTAGCAAGGAGCCACACCAATACACCGGAGCTGTGCCACAGCAAGGAGCCACACCAATACACCGGAGCTGTGCCACTGCAAGGAGCCATACCAATACACCGGAGCTGTGCCACAGCAAGGAGCCACACCAATACACCGGAGCTGTGCCACAGCAAGGAGCCACACCAATACACCGGAGCTGTGCCACAGCAAGGAGCCACACCAATACACCGGAGCTGTGCCACAGCAAGGAGCCACACCAATACACCGGAGCTGTGCCACAGCAAGGAGCCACACCAATACACCGGAGCTGTGCCACTGCAAGGAGCCACACCAATACACCGGAGCTGTGCCACAGCAAGGAGCCACACCAATACACCGGAGCTGTGCCACTGCAAGGGGCCACACCAATATACCGGAGCTGTGCCACTGCAAGGAGCCATACCAATATACCGGAGCTGTGCCACAGCAAGGAGCCACACCAATACACCAGAGCTGTGCCACTGCAGGGAGCCACACCAACTTACCGGAGCTGTGCCACTGCAAAGAGCCACACCAATACAGCGGAACTGTGCCACTGCAAGGAGCCACACCAATGCACCGGAGCTGTGCCACTGCAAGGAGCCACACCAATGCACCGAAGCTGTGCCACTGCAAGGAGCCACACCAATGCACCGGAACTGTGCCATTGCAAAGAGCCACACCAATGAACCGGAGCTGTGCCACTACAAGGAGCTACACCAATACACCAGAGCTGTGCCACTGCAAGGAGTCACACCAATACACCGGAGCTGTGCCACTGCAAGGAGCCACACCAATACACCGGAGCTGTGCCACAGCAAGGAGCCACACCAATACACCGGAGCTGTGCCACAGCAAGGAGCCACACCAATACACCGGAGCTGTGCCACTGCAAGGAGCCATACCAATACACCGGAGCTGTGCCACAGCAAGGAGCCACACCAATACACCGGAGCTGTGCCTTAGCAAGGAGCCACACCAATACACCGGAGCTGTGCCACAGCAAGGAGCCACACCAATACACCGGAGCTGTGCCACTGCAAGGAGCCATACCAATACACCGGAGCTGTGCCACAGCAAGGAGCCACACCAATACACCGGAGCTGTGCCACAGCAAGGAGCCACACCAATACACCGGAGCTGTGCCACAGCAAGGAGCCACACCAATACACCGGAGCTGTGCCACAGCAAGGAGCCACACCAATACACCGGAGCTGTGCCACAGCAAGGAGCCACACCAATACACCGGAGCTGTGCCACAGCAAGGAGCCACACCAATACACCGGAGCTGTGCCACAGCAAGGAGCCACACCAATACACCGGAGCTGTGCCACAGCAAGGAGCCACACCAATACACCGGAGCTGTGCCACTGCAAGGAGCCACACCAATACACCGGAGCTGTGCCACAGCAAGGAGCCACACCAATACACCGGAGCTGTGCCACTGCAAGGGGCCACACCAATATACCGGAGCTGTGCCACTGCAAGGAGCCATACCAATATACCGGAGCTGTGCCACAGCAAGGAGCCACACCAATACACCAGAGCTGTGCCACTGCAGGGAGCCACACCAACTTACCGGAGCTGTGCCACTGCAAAGAGCCACACCAATACAGCGGAACTGTGCCACTGCAAGGAGCCACACCAATGCACCGGAGCTGTGCCACTGCAAGGAGCCACACCAATGCACCGAAGCTGTGCCACTGCAAGGAGCCACACCAATGCACCGGAACTGTGCCATTGCAAAGAGCCACACCAATGAACCGGAGCTGTGCCACTACAAGGAGCTACACCAATACACCAGAGCTGTGCCACTGCAAGGAGTCACACCAATACACCGGAGCTGTGCCACTGCAAGGAGCCACACCAATACACCGGAGCTGTGCCACAGCAAGGAGCCACACCAATACACCGGAGCTGTGCCACAGCAAGGAGCCACACCAATACACCGGAGCTGTGCCACTGCAAGGAGCCATACCAATACACCGGAGCTGTGCCACAGCAAGGAGCCACACCAATACACCGGAGCTGTGCCTTAGCAAGGAGCCACACCAATACACCGGAGCTGTGCCACAGCAAGGAGCCACACCAATACACCGGAGCTGTGCCACTGCAAGGAGCCATACCAATACACCGGAGCTGTGCCACAGCAAGGAGCCACACCAATACACCGGAGCTGTGCCACAGCAAGGAGCCACACCAATACACCGGAGCTGTGCCACAGCAAGGAGCCACACCAATACACCGGAGCTGTGCCACAGCAAGGAGCCACACCAATACACCGGAGCTGTGCCACAGCAAGGAGCCACACCAATACACCGGAGCTGTGCCACAGCAAGGAGCCACACCAATACACCGGAGCTGTGCCACTGCAAGGAGCCACACCAATACACCGGAGCTGTGCCACAGCAAGGAGCCACACCAATACACCGGAGCTGTGCCACTGCAAGGGGCCACACCAATATACCGGAGCTGTGCCACTGCAAGGAGCCATACCAATATACCGGAGCTGTGCCACAGCAAGGAGCCACACCAATACACCAGAGCTGTGCCACTGCAGGGAGCCACACCAACATACCGGAGCTGTGCCACTGCAAAGAGCCACACCAATACAGCGGAACTGTGCCACTGCAAGGAGCCACACCAATGAACCGGAGCTGTGCCACTACAAGGAGCTACACCAATACACCAGAGCTGTGCCACTGCAAGGAGTCACACCAATACACCGGAGCTGTGCCACTGCAAGGAGCCACACCAATACACCGGAGCTGTGCCACTGCAAGGAGCCACACCAATACACCGGAGCTGTGCCACTGCAAGGGGAAACACCAATACACCGGAGCTGTGCCACTGGAAGGATCAACACCAATACACTGGAGCTGTGCCACTGCAAGGAGCCACACCAATACACCGGAGCTGTGCCACTGCAAGGAGCCACACCAATACACCGGAGCTGTGCCACTGCAAGGAGCCACACCAATACACCGGAGCTGTGCCACTGCAAGGAGCCACACCAATACACCGGAGTTGTGCCACTGCAAGGAGCCACACCAATACACCGGAGCTGTGCCACTGCAAGGAGCCACACCAATACACCGGAGCTGTGCCACTCCAAGGAGCCACACCAATACACCGGAGCTGTGCCACTGGAAGGATCAACACCAATACACTGGAGCTGTGCCACTGCAAGGAGCCACACCAATACACCAGAGCTGTGCCACTGCAAGGAGCCACACCAATGCACCGGAGCTGTGCCACTGCAAGGAGCCATACCAATGCACCGGAGCTGTGCCACTGAATGGAGCCACACCAATGCACTAGAGCTGTGTCACTGCAAGGAGCCACACCAATACACCGGAGCTGTTCCACTG
This sequence comes from Anomaloglossus baeobatrachus, assembly GCF_048569485.1. Lineage (NCBI taxonomy): Eukaryota > Metazoa > Chordata > Amphibia > Anura > Aromobatidae > Anomaloglossus > Anomaloglossus baeobatrachus. The sequence goes on along the minus strand of NC_134355.1, from coordinate 6,351,596 downwards.
AAAGGAGCCACACCAATGCACTAGAGCTGTGTCACTGCAAGGAGCCACACCAATACACCGGAGCTGTGCCACTGCAAGGAGCCACACCAATGCACCGGAGCTGTGCCACTGAATGGAGCCACACCAATGCACTAGAGCTGTGTCACTACAAGGAGCTACACCAATACACCAGAGCTGTGCCACTGCAAGGAGTCACACCAATACACCGGAGCTGTGCCACTGCAAGGAGCCACACCAATACACCGGAGCTGTGCCACTGCAAGGAGCCACACCAATACACCGGAGCTGTGCCACTGCAAGGGGAAACACCAATACACCGGAGCTGTGCCACTGGAAGGATCAACACCAATACACTGGAGCTGTGCCACTGCAAGGAGCCACACCAATACACCGGAGCTGTGCCACTGCAAGGAGCCACACCAATACACCGGAGCTGTGCCACTGCAAGGAGCCACACCAATACACCGGAGCTGTGCCACTGCAAGGAGCCACACCAATACACCGGAGTTGTGCCACTGCAAGGAGCCACACCAATACACCGGAGCTGTGCCACTGCAAGGAGCCACACCAATACACCGGAGCTGTGCCACTCCAAGGAGCCACACCAATACACCGGAGCTGTGCCACTGGAAGGATCAACACCAATACACCGGAGCTGTGCCACTGCAAGGAGCCACACCAATACACCAGAGCTGTGCCACTGCAAGGAGCCACACCAATGCACCGGAGCTGTGCCACTGCAAGGAGCCATACCAATGCACCGGAGCTGTGCCACTGAATGGAGCCACACCAATGCACTAGAGCTGTGTCACTGCAAGGAGCCACACCAATACACCGGAGCTGTGCCACTGCAAGGAGCCACACCAATGCACCGGAGCTGTGCCACTGCAAGGAGCCACACCAATGCACCGAAGCTGTGCCACTGTAAGGAGCTACACCAATACACTGGAGCTGTGCCACTGCAAGGAGCCACACCAATACAGCGGAGCTGTGCCACTGCAAGGAGCCACACCAATGCACCGGAACTGTGCCATTGCAAAGAGCCACACCAATGAACCGGAGCTGTGCCACTACAAGGAGCTACACCAATACACCGGAGCTGTGCCACTGCAAGGAGCCACACCAATACACCGGAGCTGTGCCACTGCAAGGAGCCACACCAATACACCGGAGCTGTGCCACTGCAAGGGGAAACACCAATATACCGGAGCTGTGCCACTGCAAGGAGCCACACCAATACACCGGAGCTGTCCCACTGCAAGGAGCCACACCAATACACCGGAGCTGTGCCACTGCAAGGAGCCACACCAATACACCGGAGCTGTGCCACTGCAAGGAGCCACACCAATACACCGGAGCTGTGCCACTCCAAGGAGCCACACCAATACACCGGAGCTGTGCCACTGGAAGGATCAACACCAATACACTGGAGCTGTGCCACTGCAAGGAGCCACACCAATGCACCGAAGCTGTGCCACTGCAAGGAGCCACACCAATACACCGAAGCTGTGCCACTGCAATGAGCCACACCAATGCACTAGAGCTGTGTCACTGCAAGGAGCCACACCAATACACCGGAGCTGTTCCACTGAAAGGAGCCACACCAATACACCGGAGCTGTGCCACTGCAAGGAGCCCCACCAATACACCGGAGCTGTGCCACTGCAAGGAGCCACACCAATACAGCGGAGCTGTGACACTGCAAGGAGCCACACCAATGCACCGGAGCTGTGCCACTGCAAGGAGCCCCACCAATACACCGGAGCTGTGCCACTGCAAGGAGCCACACCAATACAGCGGAGCTGTGACACTGCAAGGAGCCATACCAATGCACCGGAGCTGTGCCACTGAATGGAGCCACACCAATGCACTAGAGCTGTGTCACTGCAAGGAGCCACACCAATACACCGGAGCTGTGCCACTGCAAGGAGCCACACCAATGCACCGGAGCTGTGCCACTGCAAGGAGCCACACCAATGCACCGAAGCTGTGCCACTGTAAGGAGCTACACCAATACACTGGAGCTGTGCCACTGCAAGGAGCCACACCAATACAGCGGAGCTGTGCCACTGCAAGGAGCCACACCAATGCACCGGAACTGTGCCATTGCAAAGAGCCACACCAATGAACCGGAGCTGTGCCACTACAAGGAGCTACACCAATACACCGGAGCTGTGCCACTGCAAGGAGCCACACCAATACACCGGAGCTGTGCCACTGCAAGGAGCCACACCAATACACCGGAGCTGTGCCACTGCAAGGGGAAACACCAATATACCGGAGCTGTGCCACTGCAAGGAGCCACACCAATACACCGGAGCTGTGCCACTGCAAGGAGCCACACCAATACACCGGAGCTGTGCCACTGCAAGGAGCCACACCAATACACCGGAGCTGTGCCACTGCAAGGAGCCACACCAATACACCGGAGCTGTGCCACTCCAAGGAGCCACACCAATACACCGGAGCTGTGCCACTGGAAGGATCAACACCAATACACTGGAGCTGTGCCACTGCAAGGAGCCACACCAATGCACCGAAGCTGTGCCACTGCAAGGAGCCACACCAATACACCGAAGCTGTGCCACTGCAATGAGCCACACCAATGCACTAGAGCTGTGTCACTGCAAGGAGCCACACCAATACACCGGAGCTGTTCCACTGAAAGGAGCCCCACCAATACACCGGAGCTGTGCCACTGCAAGGAGCCCCACCAATACACCGGAGCTGTGCCACTGCAAGGAGCCACACCAATACAGCGGAGCTGTGACACTGCAAGGAGCCACACCAATGCACCGGAGCTGTGCCACTGCAAGGATCCACACCAATATACCGGAGCTGTGCCACTGCAAGGAGCCACACCAATACAGCGGAGCTGTGCCACTGCAAGGAGCTACACCAATACACCGGAGCTGTGCCACTGCAAGGAGCCACACCAATACACCGGAGGTGTGCCACTGCAAGGAGCCACACCCATGCACCGGAGCTGTGCCACTGCAAGGAGCCACACCAATACACCGGAGCTGTGGCAGTGCAAGGAGCCACACCAATACACTGGAGTTGTGCCACTGCAAGGAGCCACACTAATACACCGGAGCTGTGTCACTGCAAGGAGCCACACCAATACACCGGAGCTGTGCCACTGCAAGGAGCCACACCAATACACCGGAGCTGTGCCACTGCAAGGAGCCACACCAATACACCGGAGCTGTGCCACTGCAAGGAGCCACACCCATGCACCGGAGCTGTGCCACTGCAAGGAGCCACACCAATACACCGGAGCTGTGGCAGTGCAAGGAGCCACACCAATACACTGGAGTTGTGCCACTGCAAGGAGCCACACTAATACACCGGAGCTGTGTCACTGCAAGGAGCCACACCAATACACCGGAGCTGTGCCACTGCAAGGAGCCACACCAATACACCGGAGCTGTGCCACTGCAAGGAGCCACACCAATGCACCGGAGCTGTGCCACTTCAAGGAGCCACACCAATGCACCGGAGCTGTGCCACTGCAAGGAGCCACACCAATACACCGAAGCTGTGCCACTGCAAGGAGCCACACCAATGCACCGGAGCTGTGCCACTGCAAGGAGCCACACCCATGCACCGGAGCTGTGCCACTGCAAGGAGCCACACCAATACACCGGAGCTGTGCCACTCCAAGGAGCCACACCAATACACCGGAGCTGTGCCACTGGAAGGATCAACACCAATACACTGGAGCTGTGCCACTGCAAGGAGCCACACCAATGCACCGAAGCTGTGCCACTGCAAGGAGCCACACCAATACACCGAAGCTGTGCCACTGCAATGAGCCACACCAATGCACTAGAGCTGTGTCACTGCAAGGAGCCACACCAATACACCGGAGCTGTTCCACTGAAAGGAGCCACACCAATACACCGGAGCTGTGCCACTGCAAGGAGCCCCACCAATACACCGGAGCTGTGCCACTGCAAGGAGCCACACCAATACAGCGGAGCTGTGACACTGCAAGGAGCCACACCAATGCACCGGAGCTGTGCCACTGCAAGGATCCACACCAATATACCGGAGCTGTGCCACTGCAAGGAGCCACACCAATACAGCGGAGCTGTGCCACTGCAAGGAGCTACACCAATACACCGGAGCTGTGCCACTGCAAGGAGCCACACCAATACACCGGAGCTGTGCCACTGCAAGGAGCCACACCCATGCACCGGAGCTGTGCCACTGCAAGGAGCCACACCAATACACCGGAGCTGTGGCAGTGCAAGGAGCCACACCAATACACTGGAGTTGTGCCACTGCAAGGAGCCACACTAATACACCGGAGCTGTGTCACTGCAAGGAGCCACACCAATACACCGGAGCTGTGCCACTGCAAGGAGCCACACCAATACACCGGAGCTGTGCCACTGCAAGGAGCCACACCAATGCACCGGAGCTGTGCCACTTCAAGGAGCCACACCAATGCACCGGAGCTGTGCCACTGCAAGGAGCCACACCAATACACCGAAGCTGTGCCACTGCAAGGAGCCACACCAATGCACCGGAGCTGTGCCACTGCAAGGAGCCACACCCATGCACCGGAGCTGTGCCACTGCAAGGAGCCACACCAATACACCGAAGCTGTGCCACTGCAAGGAGCCACACCAATGCACCGGAGCTGTGCCACTGCAAGGAGCCACACCCATGCACCGGAGCTGTGCCACTGCAAGGAGCCACACCAATACACCGAAGCTGTGCCACTGCAAGGAGCCACACAAATACACCGGAGCTGTGCCACTGCAAGTAGCTACACCAATACTCTGGAGCTGTGCCGCTGCAAGGAGCTACACCAATGCACCGCAGCTGTGCCACTGCAAGGAGCCACACCAATACACCAAAGCTGTGCCACTGCAAGGAGCCATACCAATACACCGGAGCTGTGCCACTGCAAGGAGCAACACCAATACTCCGGAGCTGTGCCACTGCAAGGAGCTACACCAATACTCTGGAGCTGTGCCACTGCAAGGAGCTACACCAATGCACCGCAGCTGTGCCACTGCAAGGAGCAACACCAATACAGTTTGTAGAAAAAAGAAATTAAGAATCCCACTACTCCAATATTGCTCGTAACAGGGCCAGGACGAGGGTTAGGATGGTAAGCACCTGCCTAGGGCGCTCCCTGCTGCTTCCCTGAGTGGGGCAGACTTTGGAGAACAATCATCCCGCCCTCTTACAGCTGCAGGCATTCAGCACACAGACGTCCGGGGTGCAGGCACACAGGGGCAGTGTCAGTCACTGACACCCCTCATCCCTCTCTTCGCCTGCGCCCCAGCCGTCGCTTCCTCGCTGCACTGAATTGTATACTCGTCTGTCAGACTGATGTACAATTGATTTGATCCGCGTGCCGCCCGGGACTGGAGCAGAAAGGCTGTAACCAGCTCCCTGTCCTGCTGGAGACGGCGCACGCTGGGCACGTCGGACAGCGCAGTGCAGTGATGTCATGGCGCCATCCACTGCCCAGTGCTATCCAATATGGATTCTTATTAAATATGAACTGACACCAGAAGAACACATATTTAAGATGACGTTAATGCAGCTGAATCCCCGTCCACCTGCAGCCCGCCAATTACATTGACGAGTGGGCAGGGTTTGGTTCCAGTGAGCAGGGTTTCATCCACCAAATACTGGAATTTTGTGCCCAGTGACGGCCATTATGAGAATCTAGTGACTCTTGTTCTGTCCCCACTTAAAGGTGATTGAAGGTGCTTAGTTGTGGGATGGTGTGAGAATCTTACCTTCGTTTTCCTGTAGGTGAGGCAGACATGACCAGAGCGCTCCAGAGTTAAACATGCACATGCTGAGATGAAACAATGGTGGTTTATTTTCTCCAAAGGTTAGGACATGCAGAGTACAGTAGTCCAAGTACCTGGCATTTTGGTTCTCTTGTGATGCTTGTTTCTGAAGCCACTAAGGTCAGAAGACTTTGCTTCCAGCAGCTCCAATAAGGGGTGTTATTCTCACAAAAACTCTGGCTGGAACTGAAGATGCCAGGAAGTGATGCAAGAGGGTCAGCAGACACTCCCATGGGCTTGACAAAAGAAACAGAGGAGCCGAAAGGTCTGACCAGTAGATGGCAGCAGAGACAAGCATGAAAAACATTAAATAACAGTTTTAACTAAAACAAATAGGAACAGCACAACTCTCACTGGGGTACCAGATCCCATCATTCACAGCAGGGAGTCGGATCTTTGTATCGGATCGTTCACGAACGACACTGTCACAGGCTGTGGCGGGATCTCTAGGGACAGTGGAGCCTAAGCTGGCCCTCAGGCTAGAGGAAACCTGGTGACCCTGATCCTAAACATACTCCTCAAGGTGACGATGTTTGGGCCGCCTTCCTTGTCCCAGCTCCTAAACAACCCTGGTCTAGTGCCCCCCTCTTTCCACCCAGGAGCGGGTCGGGACAGGAGTGATTAGTACCACACAAATAAACGAACGGGGAACGGGGGACAACACTCAAACTCCCAGCAATCACTCACAGAGGTATACACAATACGTGATAAGGCGGAAACTAAAGAGAGGACAAAATCAGACAACAGTATTTCCACAACTCACCAAATGCACACAGAAATTCACCAGCAACTGGATATCAAAGCACAAGGACCAGGATCGCATAAAGCTATAGTCAGTATGGGAGACCAGGCTCCACCAGCTTAAAAAGGGCAGAGGTGACTGTGATAGGTCTCCTGCAACATGTGACTCAAGGAGCAATCCACAGGCTAGCAGAAATTAATTCCGGCAGGACCGATTACTAACAAGATCACAGCTGGTCGATGTCCGAGCCTGTCTGTGCAACTCAAAAGCAGCATTGTGTGCAGTGTCTGACTCTGCTGTGTGAACACTCGGCGAGTTTTCACACAGCAGAGTCAGACACTGCACACAATGCTGCTAATAGACACATCACTACTGTGACGACATGGACTCTCATGGGTTAAAGTTTCTTAACATTCAGCCAGACATATTGTTCTACTGTGTGGTAACTCATGTTTGCTTAACTATTGTTTGGGACCAGACCCTTCGGAGCATTCATTGTAATGTAGTTGTGTATTGCTAATCTAATGTAAATTACCTTAGTAGCCATTGTCGAGTCTGTGACTTGCAGACTCCATATAGATATCTTCAGTCTTTCTGTAGACATCATTTGAATGAACATTGTCCATGCAGCTTGAGATTCATCCAATGGGAGAGGCGATCTTGTCCAACCAATCGATGAGGACGCAGTGTATCCAAGTGGAAGGCTGTGGCTATAAAAGGGATTTCTTTAAGCCACCAGGTTGTTGATGGATGCTGATGGATCCAGTCTAAGCTCTTAGGAGCTGACTAGAGGATCAGGATATCTTATGGTTTCAATCTAGGGACTCCGGATCCGGTTGGAGACCATATCCACAGTCTAGGGATTTCGACCCCGGCTGCCAGGATTGTATCATCATACCAGGACTACCTAAGGAGGACACTTAGGTTGGGATAGTTCAGTCACCTGTTACAGACTTTGCAGACCTCAGACAGCTTCCTAAATCTGGCGTTATTACAGTGTCGGTGAGTGCCCGCCAAAAGCGGGGTGCTGCTGTATTGGAGTAAATAGCCCTGGAACCTCTGAGGCATTGACATTCTAAATCCCTGGTAAGCAGCGGAAGGGTGAGACTCTGTTGCCTGTTACATTTGTGTGTTTTGCTGGTGATGTGTTATGTGCCGTTAATTGTTTGGGGATCCAATAAAGTCTAATTATTGTGGCTCCCTCACCCTGTGTTGTCTGAGTAGTGTTACGCCCACGGTTAAGGAGGCCGGCGTTCAGTTGGGATGAGCCCTGAGCCACGCTGTCTTTCTAAAGGCGGCGGGTTTTAGTGGACGAGAGCACTCACTGAGCCCCGTGTCTCCACAGGAGAGCACCCACTGAGCCCCGTGTCTCCACAACTACTATCCAGGATAAAATATTATATAGAGCTGGACGGCGAGCCTGGACTGCGGGAGTAGAAGCTGTTTTTTTATTTTTTCTTATATTATTTTGCCTTTGGGATCTGTGAGGGACATTATACTGTGGCCTGTGAGGGACATTATACTGTGGCCTGTGGGGGACATTATACTGTGGCCTGTGGGGGACATTATACTGGGACCTGTGAGGAACATTATACTGGGGCCTGTGGGGGACATTATACTGGGGCCTGTGGGGGACATTATACTGAGACCTGTGAGGGACATTATACTTGGACCTGTGAGGGACATTATACTGGGCCCTGTGAGGGACATTATACTTGGACCTGTGAGGGACATTATACTGGGGCCTGTGGGGGACATTATACTGGGGCCTGTGGGGGACATTATACTGGGACCTGTGAGGGACATTATACTGGGGCCTGTGGGGGACATTATACTGGGACCTGTGAGGGACATTATACTGGGACCTGTGAGGGACATTATACTGGGACCTGTGAGGGACATTATACTGGGGCCTGTGGGGGACATTATACTGGGACCTGTAAGGAACATTATACTGGGGCCTGTGGGGGACATTATACTGGGGCCTGTGGGGGACATTATACTTGGACCTGTGAGGAACATTATACTGGGGCCTGTGGGGGACATTATACTGGGACTTGTGAGGGACATTATACTTGGACCTGTGAGGGACTTTATACTGGGGCCTGTGGGAGACATTATACTTGGACCTGTGAGGGACATTATACTTGGACCTGTGAGGGACATTATACTGGGGCCTGTGGGGGACATTATACTGGGGTCTGTGGGGGACATTATACTGGGGCCTGTGGGGGACATTATACTGGGGCCTGTGGGGGACATTATACTGGGACTTGTGAGGGACATTATACTTGGACCTGTGAGGGACATTATACTGGGGCCTGTGGTGGACATTATACTGGGGCCTGTGGGGGACATTATACTGGGGCCTGTGAGGGACATTATACTGGGGCCTGTGAGGGACATTATACTGAGACCTGTGAGGGACATTATACTGGGACCTGTGAGGGACATTATACTGGGGCCTGTGGGGGACATTATACTGGGGCCTGTGAGGGACATTATACTGGGGCCTGTGAGGGACATTATACTGGGGCCTGTGGGGGACATTATACTGGGACCTGTGAGGGACATTATACTGGGGCCTGTGGGAGACATTATACTTGGACCTGTGAGGGACATTATACTTGGACCTGTGAGGGACATTATACTGGGGCCTGTGGGGGACATTATACTGGGGTCTGTGGGGGACATTATACTGGGACTTGTGAGGGACATTATACTTGGACCTGTGAGGGACATTATACTGGGGCCTGTGGGGGACATTATACTTGGACCTGTGGGGGACATTATACTGGGGCCTGTGGGGGACATTATACTGGGGCCTGTGGGGGACATTATACTGGGACTTGTGAGGGACATTATACTTGGACCTGTGAGGGACATTATACTGGGGCCTGTGGGGGACATTATACTGGGGCCTGTGGGGGACATTATACTTGGACCTGTGAGGGACTTTATACTGGGGCCTGTGGGGGACATTATACTGGGGCCTGTGGTGGATATTATACTGGGGCCTGTGAGGGACATTATACTGAGACCTGTGAGGGACATTATACTGGGGCCTGTGGGAGACATTATACTGAGACCTGTGAGGGACATTATACTGGGGCCTGTGGGAGACATTATACTGAGACCTGTGAGGGACATTATACTGAGACCTGTGAGAGACATTATACTGAGACCTGTGAGGGACATTATACTGGGGCCTGTGGGGGACATTATACTTGGACCTGTGAGGGACATTATACTGGGGCCTGTGGGGGACATTATACTGGGGTCTGTGGGGGACATTATACTGGGGCCTGTGGGGGACATTATACTGGGGCCTGTGGGGGACATTATACTGGGACTTGTGAGGGACATTATACTTGGACCTGTGAGGGACATTATACTGGGGCCTGTGGTGGACATTATACTGGGGCCTGTGGGGGACATTATACTGGGGCCTGTGAGGGACATTATACTGGGGCCTGTGAGGGACATTATACTGAGACCTGTGAGGGACATTATACTGGGACCTGTGAGGGACATTATACTGGGGCCTGTGGGGGACATTATACTGGGGCCTGTGAGGGACATTATACTGGGGCCTGTGAGGGACATTATACTGGGGCCTGTGGGGGACATTATACTGGGACCTGTGAGGGACATTATACTGGGGCCTGTGGGAGACATTATACTTGGACCTGTGAGGGACATTATACTTGGACCTGTGAGGGACATTATACTGGGGCCTGTGGGGGACATTATACTGGGGTCTGTGGGGGACATTATACTGGGGCCTGTGGGGGACATTATACTTGGACCTGTGGGGGACATTATACTGGGCCCTGTGGGGGACATTATACTGGGGCCTGTGGGGGACATTATACTTGGACCTGTGAGGGACATTATACTGGGGCCTGTGGGGGACATTATACTTGGACCTGTGGGGGACATTATACTGGGCCCTGTGGGGGACATTATACTGGGGCCTGTGGGGGACATTATACTGGGACTTGTGAGGGACATTATACTTGGACCTGTGAGGGACATTATACTGGGGCCTGTGGGGGACATTATACTGGGGCCTGTGGGGGATATTATACTTGGACCTGTGAGGGACTTTATACTGGGGCCTGTGGGGGACATTATACTGGGGCCTGTGGTGGATATTATACTGGGGCCTGTGAGGGACATTATACTGAGACCTGTGAGGGACATTATACTGGGGCCTGTGGGAGACATTATACTGAGACCTGTGAGGGACTTTATACTGGGGCCTGTGGGGGACATTATACTGGGGCCTGTGAGGGACATTATACTGGGGCCTGTGAGGGACATTATACTGAGACCTGTGAGGGACATTATACTGGGGCCTGTGAGGGACATTATACTGAGACCTGTGAGGGACATTATACTGGGGCCTGTGGGGGACATTATACTGGGGCCTGTGGGGGACATTATACTGAGACCTGTGAGGGACATTATACTGAGACCTGTGAGGGACATTATACTGGGGCCTGTGGGGGACATTATACTTGGACCTGTGAGGGACATTATACTGGGGCCTGTGGAATACATTATACTGGGGCCTGTGAAATTGGAGCACAGTATAGAGGAAGGTTAGCATAGTGGCGGACAGTGTAGAGATAGAAAAAGGGAAAACAGTGGAGAGGAGACAGCCATGGTGTAGGCCGTGGTTCATAAGGGCAGACGATGTAGCGATTAAAGCTGATAATGAAGGCTGGAGTGGTGGGTATAGCTCATTAAGGCGGACAGTGTGGAGGCTTATTTATTTCATATTATGGACAGATATTTTAATAACACTCTTATTTTTAAGGGCACCATGTTGGGATGTGCTGCAGAAGACCAGAGAAGAGGGAAGTCTGCAGAGACGAGCTGTGGATGTAAATATTTATCATGGAGTCTGGACAAGATCAATTAGGGGAAGGGAAAGGGGTATACCAAACGCGGGATCACCACATTGTCAAACAATCAAGGAGTTAATTTTATTGTACACAAAAAAACCACATGTCCGCACCGGAAGTGTGGCACACACAAAAGGTAATAAAAACACTTAAAAAGCCTATGGCATGTTAGACCTATCACATTGGGAAACAATATATATAAATGTATATAATGTACACAATAAAAAAATTGTATAACAATATAATGTTCGTAACCTCTCCTTAATGCACCATACATGTATTATAAACAGTATCTACGCATGGCACTACTACCGAATTTATCCAGAATAGTAAATCAGTTGGATATACCACAGATGATAACAACATTTACAACACTACATACAATTTAGTAAAGGCCTAGGCCTCCAAAGTGTCCAGAGGGTGTAAGTAAAGGATGCTACATTAACATCAAACTGCAGTATTATATCCTAACATAACTGGCTACAAGAATCTTACTGTATTGAGACGACATGACCATAAACCAGTGTAACCCAGAGAAATCAGAGCAGTTAATCTACACCAAGCCTTCAGGGTCCCTTTAGTCTATACTCACTATCGGTGAGATGCCAGCAAAATACAAAGAAGCGTGCAAAATAAAGGTAGCATAAGGAGGGGGTTTCCCAAGGGATTAACCCCACGCGTATCGCCACCTCTAAGGGTGGCTTCCTCGGGGGAAAGGAAAAAGCTGTGACACTTCCGTATGTGCCCTATATATAAAGAGAATTCATTAGGACTCACCAGTACCGCAGCTGGAGAATCTCATGTGTTTGCAGCGTTCTGATGGCAGCCGCCATCTTGCTTGGGTCATGTGACAGACAAGTACAGGCCCCCAGCTCCTACTGCGCATGCGCTGGTCATAGGAACGAGCAGCGCTTTATCAAACGTACTGATATATGTCCCTAAGTATGTTGAATACTGATATGTATTCTAGCGGCGCTTGAAAAAGTGCATTTCTGTAATCGATTATATATATACATTTGTATACAGCGCCGACTGTCCAGTTTACATCACGTGATCTAAAAGAAGGAGGAACGTCCTCATCTTGTACTGCGCATGCGCTAGTACTCAAAGTGTCATCAGATTGTAACTCTGTACAGCGTGTGACGTTACAGGTATTACATACAAACGTACAGCATATGGGCTTCCCTTATGTGTGCAAATAGACACACGCATTCATGCAAAAACAGGGAGTCACAGTAAAACTCACCACAGACACACACTATAGTACATTCTGCACTAAGATTAGAGAGAAACTGGAGAAAAATGGAGCCGCTGGCACAAAGCATTTTAACCCTTTTATGGAACATGGTCAGGAAAGACTGGTACATCTCTATTCCCATATATTGGTTACTACTCTACCCTGAAGGCAAGGTAAACTGCAGTCACAACAAGCGGTTTAAGATGGAGCAAGGAGCAGAAGGACCAGATTATAAAAAGACCGCACATAAGGTGAAATTCAGTCAACAATCATCGAGTTAATAGTGAATAACGTTGACCAGAGAATGGTCATAGTCAAGAAACAATCATAGAGCTCGCCAAGGACTCTCAAAGCATGAGAATAATCGGCAGATTCACCTATCTAGACTCATAAATAGAGTGGATAGTGTACCATGTTGTCCCCTCAGGGGGCACAACCAAGAACACTACAGTTACATCAGAAATAGGAATGCAATATAGCAGAGAAAATTAACAGGGAAGAAAAGAGTGATCCTCCAAGAGTCCATAGGTCTCACCAAAAGATGAGTATATACATAAAAAACCAAGCCCAAGATAGTATTTGGTGTGGTTTCCTTCGCTGTCATAGTCCTTTTCCTTTTATTTTCCCCTTTTCTTCCCCTTCTTTTCCTCCTCTTTTTTCTCTCCCCTCTTCTTTCCTCTTTCTTCTCTCCTTCCATAACACCAAGACCAAGTTGATGTCCATAGGATCTCATTATGTCAGTTGAGATGCTCCGTCAAGGTAAGCCGGCACCACAAAAATGATGAGAAAATGATCTCATATGAAGAAGTCCGGTGTTTTCTTCGTGTCCCTTCTTCCCTCATCCTTCATCTTAGATGTCCTTCTTCTCATTCTACTTGCTCGAATTTCACATCCTGACCGAAACAGGAAACTAATGAACAAAGGAAAACAAACAAGATGACAGAATGGCTTGTGAGATCTCACAATTTCAAATGATGTTATAAAAACCAGTATACAGTAATTCTTCATTTAGGCCATGTGGAGCCAGACTCTTAAGGGTGTAAATCCACCGGGATTCCTTCTGTAGGAGTTCCTTGGTACAATCCCCACCCCTAATGTTCTGTCTAACAGAATCAACAATCATTATCTTGACCGTGTTGAAACGCCCTCCATGATGGGTAAGGAAGTGGGCAGCTACCGAGGTGAGCACTTTGCCCTTCTTTAGGTCTGTACTAGCCGTGTTGATACTTGAAAAGTGCTGTTGGACCCTCCTTCTTACCTCCTGTGTAGTTTCACCCACATACAGTTTGGGGCAGCTGCAAATGAGGACATACACAGCGTTCCTGGTCCGGCAGTTGTAATAGGCCCCAGAGGAAATTCGCCTAGGAGGAATTGGTAAGGAAAAATGGTCATCAGCAACCATATACGGGCACACTGTGCATGCTCCACAGGGAATAGTTCCTTTCAGTCTGACACCAGTGCCCAGGCTCTGTTTCGGTCTGATAAAATGACTGCTAGAGAGGATGCCCCGTAGATTCTGGGCCCTCCTTGCTACCAGCCTGGGTTTTACGCCCAAAAAGGGGATCAGCTTTTTGTCGCTCCGTAGAATATCCCAATTATTGTGGAGCAAACCATAGAGATCTTGCCACTGGTTATTAAATGGTGTGATAATACTCACAATTGTCTGTTTTTTCCGTATTTTCGGTTGGAGTAGGGTCTGTCGTTCTATAGACTTGCAGGTTTGTAACGCTCCAGAAATCACCCTCTTCGGATATCCGCTTTTGCGGAACCTGTTGGTCAGATCGAGGGCATGTGATTCAAAATCGATATTATCGCTACAGTTCCTTTTCACCCTCATGAACTGTCCCTTAGGGATGCCGTTTTTAACATGCATTGGGTGAAAACTGCTATAATGTAGCAGACTGTTGGTTGCTGTAGGCTTGCGGTATAGAGTCGTGCAAATGGCTCCTTCTGTTTTCGTGATCCGAAGATCAAGAAACTCAACAGACTCGGAGGAAATGTTGGAAGTCAACTTGATATTCAGACTGTTGTTATTCAGGGTGGCAATGAACGATTCACATTGATCCAGAGTCCCCGACCAGAAAAGCAAGATGTCGTCGATATATCTAAACCACCGGACCACATTGGTTTTGTACTGTTCTAGAGTGTAAACATACAGCTCCTCCCACCACCCTAAAAAGATATTAGCATAGGGTGGTGCACAGCACGCCCCCATAGCGGTCCCGGATGTCTGGCGGTAATAGACCCTGTCAAACAAAAAATAGTTCCTGTCAAGCACTAGATAGAGTAAATCCAGAATAAAGGAATCGTGCCTCCTGTTCCCAGTTGTTTTGTTGTCAAGGAAAAAGGATACTGCCCTTGATCCCAACTTATGGTCAATTGAAGTGTACAGGGATTCTACATCCAATGTAACCAAAAGGGCCTCGGATGGAACCTCCAATTGTGCCAGTTGGTCAATTAGGTGGGTAGAATCCCTCACATAAGATGGAGAAGATTGTTACACTGGTTTATGGTCATGTCGTCTCAATACAGTAAGATTCTTGTAGCCAGTTATGTTAGGATATAATACTGTAGTTTGATGTTAATGTAGCATCCTTTACTTACACCCTCTGGACACTTTGGAGGCCTAGGCCTTTACTAAATTGTATGTAGTGTTGTAAATGTTGTTATCATCTGTGGTATATCCAACTGATTTACTATTCTGGATAAATTCGGTAGTAGTGCCATGTGTAGATACTGTTTATAATACATGTATGGTTCATTAAGGAGAGGTTACGAACATTATATTGTTATACAATTTTTTTTATTGTGTACATTATATACATTTATATATATTGTTTCCCAATGTGATAGGTCTAACATGCCATAGGCTTTTTAAGTGTTTTTATTACCTTTTGTGTGTGCCACACTTCCGGTGCGGACATGTGGTTTTTTTGTGTACAATAAAATTAACTCCTTGATTGTTTGACAATGTGGTGATCCCGCGTTTGGTATACCCCTTTCCCTTCCCCTAATTGGCATAGTTTTTTGTATACCTGGAGATCCCACGGGTGGTGCCCTTCCTCCCTTTGTGTTTATCCTCTTTTGGGTGCAACTATTGCTCCGTTTCTGGAAGGAGGCACACCCCTCCCTTCTCCCTCTTGTTTGGTATTAGCCAAATTTATTGTATTATTGACGAGTGTATTTGGAGTCTATATTGTTGTACAATAAAACCATATGGATCTAGCAGCTAGAGAAGCAGCTTGGTCATGTCAATCTTCAGACATCTTTGGTGCCCCCTCTAATTCTGGGGCGACTGGTGGTATAGGTGGTTTACAGGATGAGAATCAACAACTCATGCAAAATTTAATCAACTTGCATAAAAGAGTAACCAAAGTGTGGTGGAACATTAGAACCCTAGAGGAGTATAAGAAACTCAAAATTACACCGAGGGGTCTCAGAGTGCAAATATTCCCTGCGTGGGAGACTGATGCACAGTTTAGAATCACATGGGAGCAGGGATTGCAGACATGCTCGGTTATACTCCTGGATATGCTAATCGAACATGACCGCTCCCTCCTTGCCCAACTAAAGGAGGAGATAAATAATAAAGAACATATACTTAAACAGCAAGACCCACAAACAGTAGTAGCTCCATTTCAGGATAAATTGAAAAATATCCTCGATAACTACGAGAAAGATATTATCAAAGGCAAAAAGAGTAAGTTCCAACGAGATAGAAGCGATTACGCTGAGAATAGGGCCTATAAGTGGTCACATAGGGGCAATAGGCGTAGGCTAGTAAATCAGGAACCCAATAGTGCTCCGGCGGCCTCTGAAGCTTCCTCTAGTGACCTTTTTTTATCGACGGACACAAGCGATCCAGAAAGCGTACCAGGAGGGGCCGTCGGAAATCAAAACGCCAAGAGAAAGAACAGGAGAGCTCAACCTTGGCGATCACCCTTACAGAGGCAAACAAGGAGCCGGAGGCAGAACTGGTAACAGGTAATCTAAGTGACCTACAAATAGTAAATCTTTCCGAATACCAACTGTCTGAAGTGGAAACCAATCTGCTCAGGAGGGGGCTATCCTTTGCACCCATGAGCAAATTGGATAAATTTACTGTAACGAAGGACATCTACCTCTTTTGCCGTCAACTTACATTTAAATATCTTTACAGTCGACCTGAGCTCATTAATACACTGCCTCCTGAGGATCACCAGGTGTTTAACGATCTTCTGGACCTCCTGGAAGAAAACGAGCGACAAACTGGTAAGAAGATCCCCTTTACGGGGCGACTCTTGTCCCAAGCCACACCCCCCCTTGGTCTCTGTCCAGCTGTTGGGATCTTTTTTAGTAAAATGTGTAAAGATATTGAGAAGCTCAAATTAGATGGGAATAGAGCTAACAATTTAAGCATGGGAGAGAGACGGATTTTGTCTAAATTGAGAAATAACAAAGAATTCCTGATAAAAGAGGCCGACAAGGGTGGGAATGTGGTTTTGTGGCCAACAGAAATGTACACTAGGGAGGCGAAGAGACAGTTATCCAACAGAGAATGCTATATAGCATTACCGTCAGATCCAACGAGCACTTTCAAAAAGAATCTGGATAGATTCCTGACTGCAGCGCATGACCAAGGCACCATCACCCTGAAGGAGAAAAATTTCTTAACAACAAAGGATCCAGTAACACCCACATTTTATATGCTACCCAAAATTCATAAAGACCGTCCGGAGCCTCCAGGTAGGCCAATAGTTTCAGGGATTGGTGGTTTACTGGAGAGGCCTTGTATCTATTTGGACTTTTATCTCCAACCTTTGGCACAATCTTCTCCATCTTATGTGAGGGATTCTACCCACCTAATTGACCAACTGGCACAATTGGAGGTTCCATCCGAGGCCCTTTTGGTTACATTGGATGTAGAATCCCTGTACACTTCAATTGACCATAAGTTGGGATCAAGGGCAGTATCCTTTTTCCTTGACAACAAAACAACTGGGAACAGGAGGCACGATTCCTTTATTCTGGATTTACTCTATCTAGTGCTTGACAGGAACTATTTTTTGTTTGACAGGGTCTATTACCGCCAGACATCCGGGACCGCTATGGGGGCGTGCTGTGCACCACCCTATGCTAATATCTTTTTAGGGTGGTGGGAGGAGCTGTATGTTTACACTCTAGAACAGTACAAAACCAATGTGGTCCGGTGGTTTAGATATATCGACGACATCTTGCTTTTCTGGTCGGGGACTCTGGATCAATGTGAATCGTTCATTGCCACCCTGAATAACAACAGTCTGAATATCAAGTTGACTTCCAACATTTCCTCCGAGTCTGTTGAGTTTCTTGATCTTCGGATCACGAAAACAGAAGGAGCCATTTGCACGACTCTATACCGCAAGCCTACAGCAACCAACAGTCTGCTACATTATAGCAGTTTTCACCCAATGCATGTTAAAAACGGCATCCCTAAGGGACAGTTCATGAGGGTGAAAAGGAACTGTAGCGATAATATCGATTTTGAATCACATGCCCTCGATCTGACCAACAGGTTCCGCAAAAGGGGATATCCGAAGAGGGTGGTTTCTGGAGCGTTACAAACCTGCAAGTCTATAGAACGACAGACCCTACTCCAACCGAAAATACGGAAAAAACAGACAATTGTGAGTTTTATCACACCATTTAATAACCAGTGGCAAGATCTCTATGGTTTGCTCCACAATAATTGGGATATTCTACGGAGCGACAAAAAGCTGATCCCCTTTTTGGGCGTAAAACCCAGGCTGGTAGCAAGGAGGGCCCAGAATCTACGGGGCATCCTCTCTAGCAGTCATTTTATCAGACCGAAACAGAGCCTGGGCACTGGTGTCAGACTGAAAGGAACTATTCCCTGTGGAGCATGCACAGTGTGCCCGTATATGGTTGCTGATGACCATTTTTCCTTACCAATTCCTCCTAGGCGAATTTCCTCTGGGGCCTATTACAACTGCCGGACCAGGAACGCTGTGTATGTCCTCATTTGCAGCTGCCCCAAACTGTATGTGGGTGAAACTACACAGGAGGTAAGAAGGAGGGTCCAACAGCACTTTTCAAGTATCAACACGGCTAGTACAGACCTAAAGAAGGGCAAAGTGCTCACCTCGGTAGCTGCCCACTTCCTTACCCATCATGGAGGGCGTTTCAACACGGTCAAGATAATGATTGTTGATTCTGTTAGACAGAACATTAGGGGTGGGGATTGTACCAAGGAACTCCTACAGAAGGAATCCCGGTGGATTTACACCCTTAAGAGTCTGGCTCCACATGGCCTAAATGAAGAATTACTGTATACTGGTTTTTATAACATCATTTGAAATTGTGAGATCTCACAAGCCATTCTGTCATCTTGTTTGTTTTCCTTTGTTCATTAGTTTCCTGTTTCGGTCAGGATGTGAAATTCGAGCAAGTAGAATGAGAAGAAGGACATCTAAGATGAAGGATGAGGGAAGAAGGGACACGAAGAAAACACCGGACTTCTTCATATGAGATCATTTTCTCATCATTTTTGTGGTGCCGGCTTACCTTGACGGAGCATCTCAACTGACATAATGAGATCCTATGGACATCAACTTGGTCTTGGTGTTATGGAAGGAGAGAAGAAAGAGGAAAGAAGAGGGGAGAGAAAAAAGAGGAGGAAAAGAAGGGGAAGAAAAGGGGAAAATAAAAGGAAAAGGACTATGACAGCGAAGGAAACCACACCAAATACTATCTTGGGCTTGGTTTTTTATGTATATACTCATCTTTTGGTGAGACCTATGGACTCTTGGAGGATCACTCTTTTCTTCCCTGTTAATTTTCTCTGCTATATTGCATTCCTATTTCTGATGTAACTGTAGTGTTCTTGGTTGTGCCCCCTGAGGGGACAACATGGTACACTATCCACTCTATTTCTGAGTCTAGATAGGTGAATCTGCCGATTATTCTCATGCTTTGAGAGTCCTTGGCGAGCTCTATGATTGTTTCTTGACTATGACCATTCTCTGGTCAACGTTATTCACTATTAACTCGATGATTGTTGACTGAATTTCACCTTATGTGCGGTCTTTTTATAATCTGGTCCTTCTGCTCCTTGCTCCATCTTAAACCGCTTGTTGTGACTGCAGTTTACCTTGCCTTCAGGGTAGAGTAGTAACCAATATATGGGAATAGAGATGTACCAGTCTTTCCTGACCATGTTCCATAAAAGGGTTAAAATGCTTTGTGCCAGCGGCTCCATTTTTCTCCAGTTTCTCTCTAATCTTAGTGCAGAATGTACTATAGTGTGTGTCTGTGGTGAGTTTTACTGTGACTCCCTGTTTTTGCATGAATGCGTGTGTCTATTTGCACACATAAGGGAAGCCCATATACTGTACGTTTGTATGTAATACCTGTAACGTCACACGCTGTACAGAGTTACAATCTGATGACACTTTGAGTACTAGCGCATGTGCAGTACAAGATGAGGACGTTCCTCCTTCTTTTAGATCACGTGATGTAAACTGGACAGTCGGCGCTGTATACAAATGTATATATATAATCGATTACAGAAATGCACTTTTTCAAGCGCCGCTAGAATACATATCAGTATTCAACATACTTAGGGACATATATCAGTACGTTTGATAAAGCGCTGCTCGTTCCTATGACCAGCGCATGCGCAGTAGGAGCTGGGGGCCTGTACTTGTCTGTCACATGACCCAAGCAAGATGGCGGCTGCCATCAGAACGCTGCAAACACATGAGATTCTCCAGCTGCGGTACTGGTGAGTCCTAATGAATTCTCTTTATATATAGGGCACATACGGAAGTGTCACAGCTTTTTCCTTTCCCCCGAGGAAGCCACCCTTAGAGGTGGCGATACGCGTGGGGTTAATCCCTTGGGAAACCCCCTCCTTATGCTACCTTTATTTTGCACGCTTCTTTGTATTTTGCTGGCATCTCACCGATAGTGAGTATAGACTAAAGGGACCCTGAAGGCTTGGTGTAGATGAACTGCTCTGATTTCTCTGGGTTACACTGGTTTATGGTCATGTCGTCTCAATACAGTAAGATTCTTGTAGCCAGTTATGTTAGGATATAATACTGCAGTTTGATGTTAATGTAGCATCCTTTACTTACACCCTCTGGACACTTTGGAGGCCTAGGCCTTTACTAAATTGTATGTAGTGTTGTAAATGTTGTTATCATCTGTGGTATATCCAACTGATTTACTATTCTGGATAAATTCGGTAGTAGTGCCATGCGTAGATACTGTTTATAATACATGTATGGTGCATTAAGGAGAGGTTACGAACATTATATTGTTATACAATTTTTTTATTGTGTACATTATATACATTTATATATATTGTTTCCCAATGTGATAGGTCTAACATGCCATAGGCTTTTTAAGTGTTTTTATTACCTTTTGTGTGTGCCACACTTCCGGTGCGGACATGTGGTTTTTTTGTGTACAATAAAATTAACTCCTTGATTGTTTGACAATGTGGTGATCCCGCGTTTGGTATACCCCTTTCCCTTCCCCTAATTGGCATAGTTTTTTGTATACCTGGAGATCCCACGGGTGGTGCCCTTCCTCCCTTTGTGTTTGGAGTCTGGACAAGATGGGAACAAAAGGAAAGAGAACAACTTTGATCAGAGATGTCCTCTTAAGGTACCTGGGTGTAAATGTTTAGTTGCTGATACTGACTACGTCTCACCAGTACTTAGGGTCCTGTGTGGTCCACATTCTGATGATGATTGATAACAACAACTCCTAGCATCTCCTTACCATTATTATAGACATACTGAGAGTTGTAGGCTCATGCGATACAAATGTCTATGGGTCGGACCTGACATTACAATTGATTGCTGTACTAAGCTTGGTGATATACAGTGGGTATGGAAAGTATTCAGGCCCCTTTAAATGTTTCACTCTTTGTTTCAATGCAGCCATTTGGTCATTTGTTTCTCATTAATGTGCACTCTGCACCCATCCCCCATCTTGACGGAAAAAACCCCCCAGAAATGTATAACATTTTGCAATTTTTTAAAAAAAGAAAACCTGAAATATCACATGGTCATAAGTATTCAGCCCCTTTGCTCAGTATAACACAAGGTCATAAGTATTCAACCCCTTTGCTCAGTATATCACATGGTCATAAGTATTCAGCCCCTTTGCTCAGTATAACACATGGTGATAAGTATTCAGCCCCTTTGCTCAGTATATCACATGGTCATAAGTATTCAGCCCCTTTGCTCAGTATAACACATGGTGATAAGTATTCAGCCCCTTTGCTCAGACACTGATATGTAAGTCCCATGCTGTCCATTTCCTTGTGATCCTCCTTGAGATGGTTCTGCTCCTTCATTGGGGTCCAGCTGTGTGTAATTACACTGATAGGACGTGATTTGGAAAGGCGCTCACCTGTGTATATAAGACCTCACAGCTCACACTGCATGTCACACCAAATGAGGATCATGAGGTCAAAGGAACTGCTCAAGGAGCTCAGAGGCAGAATTGTGGCAAGGCACAGATCTGGCCAAGGTTACAAAAGAATTTCTGCAGTACTCAAGGTTCCTAAGAGCCCAGTGGCCTCCATAATCCTTAAATAAAAGAAGTTTGGGACCAGCAGAACTCTGCCTAGACCCGGCCGTCCAGCCAAACTGAGCAATCGTGGGAGAAGAGGCTTGGTGGGAGAGGTAAAGAAGAACCCCAAGATCACTGCGGCTAAGCTCCAGAGATGCAGTAGGGAGATGGGAGAAAGTTCCACAAAGTCACCTATCACTGCAGCCTCCACCAGTCGGCTCTATATGGCAGAGTTGCCCAACAGATGCCTCTCCTCAGGGCAAGACATATGAAAGCCGCATAGAGTTTGCAAAAAAAACCATGAAGAACTCTCAGACTGTGAGAAATAAGATTCTCTGGTCTGATGAGATGAAGAGAGAACGTTCTGGTGATAATTCTAAGCGGTATGTGTGGAGAAAACCAGGCACTGCTCATCACCTGCCCAATACCATCCCCACAGTGAGACATGGTGGAGGCAGCATCATGCTATGGGGGCAGGGACAGGACGACTGGTTACAATTGAAGGAAAGATGAATGCGGCCAAGTACAGAGATATCCTGGAAGAAAACCTCTACCAGATGCTCTGGACCTCAGACTTGGCTGAAGTTTCACCTTCCAACAAGACAATGACCCTAAGCACACAGCTAAAATAACAAAGGACCGGCTTCAGAACAATTCTGTGACCATTCTTGACTGGCCCAGCCAGAGCCCTGACCAAAACCCAACTGAGCATCTCTGGGGAGAGCTGAAAATGTCATCCACCAACGTTCACCATCCAACCTGATGGGACTGGAGAGGATCTGCAAGGAAGAATGGCCGAGGATCCCCAAATCCAGGATCCCAAGAAGACTCATGGCTGTACTAGCTCAAAAGGGAAGGGAGGGGGCGTCTACTCAATACTGAGCAAAGGGCCTGAATATTTATGACCATGGGATATACTGAGCAAAGGGACTGAATACTTATGACCATGTGATATACTGAGCAAAGGGGCGGAATACTTATGACCATGTGAGATTTCAGTTTTTATTTTTTTAAAAATTTGCAAAAATTTCTACATTTCTGTTTTTTTCTGTCAAGTTGGGGGATGGGGCAGAGTGTACATTAATAAGAAAAAAATGTACCAAATGGCTGCAATGAAACAAAGAGTGAAAAATGTAAAGAGGTGTGAATACTTTCCGGACCACTGACATATACATGTACTGATGGTGGTTCTGGTGACATATAATAATAATAATTTTTATTTATATAGCGCCAACATATTCCGCAGCGCTTTACAATTCAGAGGGCACATGTACAGACAATATGAGACATTACAGAATAACGAAAATCAACAGATACCAAGAGGAATGCATGCCCTGCTCACTGCTTACAGTCTATGAGGAAATAGGGGAGGCACAAAAGGTGAACTGGGGGGTGGGGGAGTTTGTTATATATGGTCCAGCCATCAGTGTAATATGGGATTCAAATCCAGCTGCATGGACCGTTCGCCAGACAGAATTTATACAGGAGCTGGTGAGCGAAGCATAGTGAGGAAGAGCTGGTGAGTGGAGCATAGTGAGGAAGAGCTGGTGAGTGGAGCATAGTGAGGAAGAGCTGGTGAGTGGAGCATAGTGAGGAGGAGCTGGTGAGCGGAGCGCAGTGAGGAGGAGCTGGTGAGCGGAGCACAGTGAGGAGGAGCTGGTGAGCGGAGCACAGTGAGGAGGAGCTGGTGAGCGGAGAGCATAGTGAGGAAGAGCTGGTGAGTGGAGCATAGTGAGGAGGAGCTGGTGAGCGGAGTACAGTGAGGAGGAGCTGGTGAGCGGAGCACAGTGAGGAGGAGCTGGTGAGCAGAGAGCATAGTGAGGAGGAGCTGGTGAGTGGAGCATAGTGAGTAGGAGCTGGTGAGTGGAGCATAGTGAGGAGGAGCTGATGAGCGGAGCATAGTGAGGAGGAGCTGGTGAGCGGAGCACAGTGAGGAGGAGCTGGTGAGCGGAGCACAGTGAGGGTGAGTTGGTGAGCGGAGCACAGTGAGGAGGAGCTAGTGAGCGGAGCACAGTGAGGAAGAGCTGGTGAGCGGAGCACAGAGAGGATGAACTGGTGAGCGGAGTACAGTGACGAGGAGCTGGTGAGTGGAGCATAGTGAGGAGGAGCTGGTGAGCGGAGTACAGTGAGGAGGAGCTGGTGAGCGGAGCACAGTGAGGAGGAGCTGGTGAGCGGAGCACAGTGAGGAGGAGCTGGTGAGCAGAGAGCATAGTGAGGAGGAGCTGGTGAGTGGAGCATAGTGAGTAGGAGCTGGTGAGTGGAGCATAGTGAGGAGGAGCTGATGAGCGGAGCATAGTGAGGAGGAGCTGGTGAGCGGAGCACAGTGAGGAGGAGCTGGTGAGCGGAGCACAGTGAGGAGGAGTTGGTGAGCGGAGCACAGTGAGGAGGAGCTAGTGAGCGGAGCACAGTGAGGAAGAGCTGGTGAGCGGAGCACAGAGAGGATGAACTGGTGAGCGGAGTACAGTGACGAGGAGCTGGTGAGTGGAGCATAGTGAGGAGGAGCTGGTGAGCGGAGCATAGTGAGGAGGAGCTGATGAGCGGATCATAGTGAGGAGGAGCTGGTGAGCGGAGCACAGTGAGGAAGAGCTGGTGAGCGGAGCACAGTGAGGAGGAGCTGGTGAGCGGAGCATAGTGAGGAGGAGCTGGTGAGTGGAGCATAGTGAGTAGGAGCTGGTGAGCAGAGCACAGTGAGCAGGAACTGGTGAGCGGAGCCCAGTGAGGAGGAGCTGGTGAGCGGAGCACAGTAAGGAGGAGCTGGTGAGCGGAGCACAGTGAGGAGGAGCTGGTGAGCGGAGCATAGTGAGGAGGAGCTGGTGAGCGGAGCACAGTGAGGAGGAGCTGGTGAGCGGAGAACAGTGAAGAGGAGCTGGTGAGCGGAGAACAGTGAAGAGGAGCTGGTGAGTGGAGCATAGCGAGGAGGAGCTGGTGACCCACAGTATAAAATGCAGCAGAGATCCATGGGAATCAGCAGGGAGCTGGGACCATTATATTTTCCTGTTAGTAGATCATTAGAGACTTTAGTAAGAGCAGTTTCAGTAGAGTGTAATGAGTGGAAACTGGATAGTAGAGGGTTGAGGACAGTTATCTGACACATAGCTGATTAGACGGGAGTGGACCAAG
Source organism: Anomaloglossus baeobatrachus (assembly GCF_048569485.1). Lineage (NCBI taxonomy): Eukaryota > Metazoa > Chordata > Amphibia > Anura > Aromobatidae > Anomaloglossus > Anomaloglossus baeobatrachus. The sequence goes on along the minus strand of NC_134355.1, from coordinate 6,326,192 downwards.
TGTTCCAGGAGTTTGGAGATGACAGGGAGATTATAGACCGATCTGTAGTTAGCGGCACAGTTTTAGTCTAGGGATGGTTTGTTAAGTAATGGGTGTATGCATGTTTGAAGGAGAAGGGAAAGACACCAGAAGAGAGAGAGAGATTGAATATTTTAGTTAGGTGAGTGGTGACAGCCGGGGTGACAAATTTAAGGAGATGTGAGGGACTAGGGTCACTGGTGCAAATGCATGTACTAAAGACGGTTCTGGTGACACATTAATAGACTGATGGTTGTTCTGGTGCTGTTTTTATGAACTGTTAATGGCTCCCATTTTATTTTTATGTACTGGTAATTTGAGTTTTGTATTCATGTACTGATGGTGGATATGGTGACGCATTAATAGACTGATGGTGGTTTTGGTGCCGTAGTTTTGCACTGTTGATGGCTCTCGTTTTCTATACATGAACTGATGATTTTGGTTCTGTATTCATGTACTGATGATGATTCTAGTGATGGATACAGCACCAGAACTATCATCACTATATGAATACATCACCAGGTCCATCAGTAGTAAATGAATACAGCACCAAAACAACTATCAGTAAATGAATATGTCACCAGTAACACAATCAGTACAGGTATACGACACATTAACAGAACCACTATCTGACCAGGAATATGGCACTAAAGTTTTGGCACTAAAGGAATATGGCACTATCTGTTTTGTTTCAAACTGTATTTGTCACATGATGCATATAAAAATCATCAAACTGTTTAGTTTGCATTATGGTATCCACCAAATGCTGGACACCTTGTAATTAAGTTATATAAGTTTTCATGTCTGTCGTTGGGTCTGACATTTAAAATATGGGACGTCAAGGATGAATTTCACTATTTGTCCTTTGTATTGTGTAGACGGTCTGCAAATTAATGGTTGTATACCCAACCTTGAAATTGCACCCCTTGTTGAGCCTCACCCCTAATGTACACAACACTTTTTTCCTTTAGCTGGAATGTTTTGATGAAAAAGGTAAGAATTCTAGTGGAAGTGGTTGTCAGAGCGTGTTACCCGACCCATCGGAGAGGGGGTGTTAGGGATCCTATTATGTTAGTCTCTGACCCATACCTTTCCTGCAGGAGGGAAGGGGGCGCCATCGGTTTTAGATGCCTAGGGCTCCAAAATACCTTGTCCCAGTGCTGGTTCAGGATACACTGGAAAGTTGATGTATGGGCGCAAACTCCTGCTGGTGAAGGTCACCTAATGTAGACCATTGAAGAAAGAAGGATTATCCGGCATTTCCATCTATCCAATATTCCTATGGCTAAGGGGGTAGTGTATGCCAGAAACGGGCCAGGTCCTATCCCCATGATGTTGACACCTGGTTATAAAAGAATTTCTGATAAAAGATGAATTTTATGGTTGGAAGTGATGGAAAATCCTCACCAATACCCTGAAGATGTGACAATACATCGGAGGAGCATGAATATGTCAGATTGTTACGTTACCGCCGGAGTCTGCTCCAGCGACTTCTGCTCCGATCGCCAGGCGACGCCGTGTTCCTGCCGTGGATGGTGCTGGTAATGGGAGAGAAGTCGATGCCAGCGGCACCAGTGGGCGCAGGCTCCGATCATCCACTGGGCTGGGTTAGCTTGGGATCTGCAGTACCGCTGGCTGACTGTGGGTGGCATGTGTCTTCCAGCTGAAGTTGCCAGCGTTCAGCTACAGCCAATGGGAAGACACCACACCCTTCTTATTTCCCCTCCTGTCACATGACCACTG